>NC_134689.1:370517842-370715342 GCF_050947455.1 Rhinoderma darwinii
TCACACATGGAGAGATTTTCATCCTATTTTTCCACAGCTTGTCCTCATCTGGTCAGAAATCATCTCCCGTGTAGTGTGGTTTGGGATTCGGAGGCTGTTGAACAAGCATTTAATTCGATCTCGTTTGGGCGTAGTAGTCCGTGACAGAAAATTAGAAGGGGACAACTGTAGAATCATGAGACCTGATAGTGTATACCTCACCGTTATTGGTGTCTATATTTTTCTTTCAGGGATACAGGACGGTATTAATCAAGCCATGTTTTTGCTAGGTGGGGGTCGGAACCCTGTATAGAATACAAGGGCTCCTCCGTGGCGGTATTTAAGAGAAATTATGGTGATCTGATGAGAGCTCATGAGTGGACTTGCCCGTCAAGCACTTAATGTGCCTCAATACGGTTTATATTTTGGTAGTCATTAAAAGCTGTGGCCGACCACCACCCAGCAAAAAAATAAATAAGGTGTGCTGGTGTTATTTCAGGTTTATCCAAGGCAGATGTATGCCAATGTTAGAAGGGGTTAGTGTCTGCATGCCGGCAGTCTTAAACAACACATCCTACAGATACATAGACTGCAAAATAAAAATAGAAAGTTTATGAAGAGCACTGAATTGACATGGAGTAAAAAAAAAAAAAATTAGTCTACAGGTCCAAAATGAGCTTCTCTATGGCTGTCCTTAAGGGCTCTATATACCTGCAGTCCAATGCAAGCATTATATATTGATAAATTCAGCATGTTCATATTAATCAGTATCAGGTGGTCATGTGTTAACGAGGGTGCCTGCCCTGCCGATTCACACAAGCCATAATTAGTATAAAAATAGTGTAATAATAAGATCTGTCATCAGCAGCTAATCTCCTTACTGATGGTTTCCAGATGACAACATCTGTTTCTACAAAGCGTATAACAAAGAAATAATAATAATCATAATAAAATACATAAAGCCTACAAACAATACACAGTGACCAACTAATATTGAATAACTTCTCTAAAGACGGCCATAGAAACAACATATAGCAATCTAATCAAAATGATAATAGGCTGCCATATTTGTTAGCACTCAGCTTCCAGAAAGTGGTTTTTTTCTGTTACTTTTATAGCCCCAATGTATTCTGCAGCGCTGTACAGAGATCGTCATTACTTACATTCGTCCCTGCCTTCAATGGGGCTGACAATCTAATTTCCCCTATCTCAGACACACACTAGGGCCAATTTCATAGGAAACCAATAAACATAGCCTGGCCATGAATACAGGAGTTACTCACCATAATAAATGGATTTCGCTACACAGTAGTGTGGAGAATATAGAAAACATATGACTAAATAGTAGACACCGGCTCTCCTGCTAGAACCTCAGATCATGCCGAGACTCTATGTTAATGCATAGTGAAGTCACACTCATGTATTACATACAGTATATCCCTGGGGCAAACTGGGTACAGGAGAGGGTGCAGTTGGCTTGCGGAGGTAGGCAGTCAGAGTCAGGCATGCCCGGCTGTATGAGCGATGGGCTGTGTATGTCTATGGCATATAAATGGTTAATAAAAGTGAACTCCACTATGTTTTCACCAAATAATTTGTCTCTGGCTTTTTGTTAACTAGTTGTGGAGTACCTGGGGTTGTTGTTTTTTTTTTGTCTCTTATACTCTACAGAGTTTGTCTGCTATAGATAACTTCTTCCATTCTAGATCATCAAGAATTATCTAGAGCCAAGAACTGCATGAAGTGCAGCCGTCAGCGCTGGAGAAATTATTGATTTCTATGAGCGCTTTACTCATTGGTTTCCTCAGAGAATTGAATTGCTTCTGTAAACTTGCCATAGACATTTGATATTTCTCTTCTGACGTCTCCTATCAGGAGAAAAAAGGAATTAAATTTCTTGGATTTTTAACTGTACAATCCTTTGTTTCCTTCTAAGTAGTGCCAGAAGGATCTGGAAGCTGCTTATCCCATCCCCCATAGAAATCATAACACTCGATAAAGTGTACCTCCAGTTATGTGTGCAGGCACATCTCATAGCCTGAGGTTTATATGTGACTGCGGGGGTCGCAACCGTAGAGAGGGCAGTCTGGTCCCCTAGGCAGCCGCACAACGCTGAAAGCCCCTCCTGCAAAGGTCCTATCTCCTCTGACCTAGATAGGGCGACAAGCCACCGCCAGACACTACTGACAGCTGCTTATCTCCCGGTAGAACAAATGATTGGGCATGTTGAAGTCTAACATGACGAATCCTTGTTTTCCCCAGCGTCCGCCATGAGGGGACAGTCCCCCTTAGATGTTAGATTAACTAAAGGAATTCTTGACATATCTAATGCATAAGAGCAGCAGAAAGCTGGCCATGCACTTTAGATAGCTGTTGGCCAAACGAAAGTTTAGCGACAGCTATTCCTCCCAACTCCCCCATACACATGCATACTCGTCTCAGCCGAGCGTGCATATGTTTATATCCACTAATGTGTGTATATCTTATAATGAACAAATGTTAAAATTCACCTTGCCCGACCCTTCTCTCCGCCAACATCTGCCATCAGGGGAGAATCAGCATGCCACCATACACATTAGTTAGACGGCCGGTTTGGCCGACATACATCTAATGTGTATGGCCAGCTTTAGTGAAAACTTTGCAGATGTTATTAACCCCAAGGCGCACCACGACACAACTGTGCGTCCTGGTGGCCAGTGTGAGCGCACGAGGATGTACAGTTACTGCACGGTTCCCGGTGCACACTGTCGGCGACATTGTGCACTGAGAACCGCGAGGCCAGCTGTCCCCGACAGCTGACACTCCACTGTTGCCGATCAATGGCTCATTTCCGCTGATTTCGGCAATTAACCCCTTAAATGCGGCGATCGATTTCAATCGCCGCATTTTAGGGGTTTCTAGCACATCGGCAAACCTCACAATGATATTGTGAGGTTTGCAGATTGCTAGCATGGCGACCAGAGGCCAAACAATGGCCTCTGTGTCTGCTATGTACGGAAGCCTATCAGGATCAGCCTCCTGATAGGCTTACTGTCAGAGTGACAGGAAGTCACTGTGTCGTTCCCGATGCACACTGTGTGCATCGGCAACCGTGAGGTCAGCTGTCTACGACAGCGGACGTTCCACTGTTGCCGATCAGCGGCTCATTGCCGCTGATTTTGGCAATTAACAACTTAAATGCGGCGCTCGATTGCGATCGCCGCATTTACGGTGTTGTAGCACATCAGCAGCCCCCATGAAATTGTGGGGGTTGTTGATGCTTGTGATGGCATCCTGAGGCCAGGTAACGGGCTCCGGGTCTGCCATGTATGGAAGCCTATGAGGACCAGCCTCTGGCTGGTCCTCGTAGACTTACAGTCAGAGTGACTGTGACGTCACACTGACAGTTGGAATACATTACACTACCTAGGTAGTGTAATGTATTCTAGCAGCGATCAGAGCTGCAGGTAAAAAAAGAAAGTGTAAAAAGAAAAAAAAAGTTAATAAAAATGTTTTACAAATGTGTCAAAATGAAAGTTTTTTTCCCCTATAATAAGTCTTTTATTATATGAAAAAAATGAAAACCTTAAAAAACAGTACACATATTTGGTATCATCGCGTTCATAACGACCCAAACTATAAAACTATAATGTTATTTTTCTTGCTTGGTG
This sequence comes from Rhinoderma darwinii, assembly GCF_050947455.1. Lineage (NCBI taxonomy): Eukaryota > Metazoa > Chordata > Amphibia > Anura > Rhinodermatidae > Rhinoderma > Rhinoderma darwinii. Next base: position 370,521,472 of record NC_134689.1, read on the forward strand.
AACCCCGAAAAAAAATAAAACGAAAAACTATGCCAGAATCACTATTTTTTGGTCACTACCCCTCGCAAAATATAGAATAAAATGTGATCAAAAAGTTGCATGTACCCCAAAATAGTACAAATAAAAACTACAACCCGTCCCGCAAAACACAAGCCCTTACACAGCTTTTTTGACTGAAAAAGGTATGGCTCTCAGAATATGGTGACACAAAAAATAAATTATTTTATAAACAAGTGATTTTATTGTGCAAACGCCACAAAACATAAAAAAACTATATACAAAGGGTATCGCTGTAATCGTACCGACCCGCAGAATAAAGTAAAACGCTGTAAGAAATAAAGAATGTAAAAGGCCAAAATCGCTGTTTTTTTTTATCACATTAGCTCTAAATAAAATGTAATAAAAAGTAATCAAAATGTTGTATGTACCAAATAATGGTACCAATAAAAACTACAGCTCGTCCCGCCAAAAATAAGCCCTCACACCGCTCAATCGACCAAAAAATAAAAAAGTTATGGCTGTCAGAATATGTTGATAAAAAAAATCAAATTGTTTTGTAACACATAGTTTTTTCTTTGTAAAAGTAGTAAAATATAAAAAAAACTATATACATTTGGTATCACCGTAATCGCATTGACACGCAGAATAAAGTTAAGTTGTCGTTTTTACCGCACGGTGAAAGCGGTAAAAACGAAACCCAAAAAACAATGGAGGAATCGCAGTTTTTTTCAATTTTGCCCAGCAAATAATTTTATTTTTGGTTACCCAGTACAATATATGGTACTTTAAATGGTGTCAATAGAAACTACAGCTCTTTCCGCAAAAAATAAGCCCTCACACTATTAATGGAAAAATAAAAAGGTTATGGCATTTGGAAGGTGGGGAGTGAAAAACTAAAATGGAAAAGCAAAAAAGGATCAGTCATGCAAAGGTTAATTCATTTCTAATATAAAAAAAACAATTATTACCACATGTGGGCAGTGTTTTTATACTTGGGATAGACTGCTTTACAAATTCAGGGCGGCATTTTCTCCTTTATCCCTTGTGAAAAAATGCAACATTTTAGTGGACAAAAATGTTCATGTAATGGCAGGAAGGAGGTGAAGGGAAAGTGAGCCCTAATCTACCCACCGCCCTGTCCCTGCCTACTTGCAACGACCCGCCCTAGGCGACGAGGTACAACTGGGCGGCGGTCCCTACGCTGGCTAAGTGCACTGGAAGACAAACGGGGAACACGCAAGGGAAGGGGCAGTAGCCACGGAACGCCACGAGGAAACGGGGCGGCGAACGAACAGTCAGGACCAGGACGAAGTGAGTACACCCGAGCGGGCACGGAGACAGAAGCAAGCCAGGGCAAGCAAAGCAGGTCAAGCAGAACTGCAGCAAGGCAGAAGCACGGCAGAAGCAGGCTGGAGCAAGCAGCAGTGGGGCCAGGAATCCAAAAGAATTACAAGCACTGAGGGAGAGCACAGGGCAGGTAATAAAGGGCAGGGGGCGGAGCTAACTCCGAGAGACCAGGCCGCGATAGGCTCTCCCACTCCTGAGCCTGCCACCCTGGTTGGTGGGAGATGGTGTCAGTCGAACAGGTCTGGCCTCAGGTGTGGATTGATTAATCCCAGGAGTATAGCTAGATGAAGTACCTGGCAGATCCCTAACAGTACTCCCCCTTTTATGAGGGGCCACCGGACCCTTACTAAGGGGACCCGGTTTAGTGGGGAAGAGGAGGTGGAACCTCCTGATCAATACCCCAGCGTGAACATCACGGGCAGGTACCCAAGTCCTCTCCTCCGGCCCGTATCCTTTCCAATGGACCAGGTACTGGAGGGAGCCCTGGACCATCCTACTGTCCATAATCTTGGCCACCTCGAATTCCACCCCCTCAGGGGTGAGAACGGGAACAGGAGGTATCCTCGAGGGGGACCAGGACGGGGAGCAGCGTTTAAGGAGGGAGGCATGGAAGACGTCATGTATGCGAAAGGATGGGGGGAGCTCCAGACGGAAGGATACAGGGTTGAGGACTTCAATGATCTTATAAGGTCCAATGAATCGGGGAGCAAACTTCCTGGACGGGACCTTAAGGCGCAAGTTCCTGGACGACAACCAGACCAAATCCCCGACAACAAACCGGGGGTTAGCAGAACGTCTACTATCCGCCTGAATCTTTTGTGCGCTCTGGGACGCCTCTAGGTTCTTCTGAACCTGGGCCCAGACAGTGCACAGTTCCCGATGAACCTCCTCTACCTCAGGATTATTGGAACAACCAGGGGAGACGGAGGAGAACCTTGGGTTAAACCCGAAATTACAGAAAAACGGGGAGACCCCTGACGAGTTACTGACCCGGTTATTCAGGGAAAATTCAGCAAGGGGAAGGAATGAGACCCAATCGAATTGACAGTCCGAGATGAAACACCTTAAATATTGTTCCAGGGATTGGTTGGTCCTTTCCGTTTGGCCATTAGTTTCGGGATGGAAGGCGGAGGAGAAGGACAGATCAATCTCCAACTTTTTAGAAAAAGCTCTCCAAAATAAGGAAACAAATTGTACCCCTCTGTCAGAAACGATATTGACTGGGGCCCCATGGAGACGCAGGATGTGTTTCACGAACAAAGAAGCTAACGTCTTGGCGTTAGGTAGCTTCTTAAGGGGCACAAAGTGGCACATCTTGCTGAAGCGGTCGACTACCACCCACACCACCGACTTGCCCTGAGATGGAGGCAAATCGGTGATAAAATCCATGGAGATATGGGTCCAAGGTCTCTGGGGAATGGGCAAGGAACGTAGTAGGCCCGCAGGTCGGGACCTAGGGGTTTTGGACCTAGCGCAAACCTCACAAGCGGCGACGTAAGCCCTAACATCTTTAGGCAACCCAGGCCACCAATAGTTTCTGGTAATGAGGTGTTTGGTGCCCAAGATGCCAGGATGACCAGATAGAGCGGAGTCATGGTTTTCCCTGAGTACCCTCAGCCGGTATTGCAGGGGAACAAACAGTTTGTCCCCAGGGACGTTCCCGGGAGCTGCACCCTGATCAGCCGCGATATCAGAAGCTAAATCAGAATCCGTGGCAGAGACGATTATACCAGGGGGTAAAATACAAGCGGGATCCTTCTCGGAAGGAGGATTGGCCATGAAACTACGTGACAGAGCGTCAGCCTTAATATTCTTGGACCCAGCCCTATAGGTAACCAAGAAATTAAATCTGGTAAAGAATAGTGCCCACCGAGCTTGTCTAGGATTAAGCCTCCGGGCCGATTCTAGGAAAACCAGATTCTTGTGATCCGTAAGGACCGTTACCTGGTGTCTGGCCCCCTCCAGGAAGTGCCGCCACTCCTCAAACGCCCATTTAATGGCTAGAAGTTCGCGGTTGCCAATATCATAGTTACTCTCCGTGGGCGAAAACTTCCTAGAGAAGTAAGCACAGGGGCGGAGATGGGTGAGGGAGCTGGTACCCTGGGACAAGACGGCCCCCACTCCCACCTCGGAAGCGTCAACCTCCACAATAAATGGCTCCTCTTGGTTGGGCTGAATCAGCACGGGGGCCGAGATAAAGCACTTCTTGAGAGTCTCAAAGGCCTGGACGGCCTCAGGGGGCCAATGGAGGACATCGGCACCCTTGCGGGTGAGGTCCGTAAGAGGCTTAGCGACGACCGAGAAGTTGGCAATAAATCTCCTGTAATAGTTGGCGAACCCTAAAAAACACTGTAACGCCTTAAGGGAGGCAGGTTGGACCCATTCCGCCACAGCTTGAACCTTGGCAGGGTCCATGCGGAATTCATGAGGAGTGAGGATTTGCCCTAAAAATGGTATCTCCTGTACCCCAAAGACACATTTTTCAGTCTTAGCAAACAGATTATTCTCCCGAAGGACCTGGAGCACCTTCCTGACATGCTCCACGTGGGAGGACCAGTCCTTGGAAAACACCAGTATGTCATCAAGGTACACAACAAGAAATATCCCCAGGTAATCTCTCAGGATTTCATTAATAAAATTCTGGAAGACAGCAGGGGCATTACACAACCCAAAGGGCATGACCAGGTATTCGAAATGACCCTCGGGTGTGTTGAACGCAGTTTTCCACTCATCCCCCTCTTTGATGCGGATAAGGTTATATGCCCCCCGTAGATCGAACTTAGAAAACCACTGGGCTCCCTGAACCTGATTAAAAAGATCCGGAATCAAAGGAAGTGGGTACTGGTTCCTTACGGTGACCTTATTCAGGTTACGATAATCAATGCACGGCCTAAGACCACCATCCTTCTTCCCCACGAAGAAGAAGCCAGCACCTACAGGAGAAGTCGAGGGGCGAATGAAACCCTTGGCCAGGCATTCTTGGATATATACCCTCATCGCTTCACGTTCAGGACATGAAAGATTAAATATCCTACCCTTAGGAAGCTTGGCACCAGGCACCAAATCGATGGCGCAATCGTAATCTCTATGGGGGGGCAACACCTCAGAGGCCTCCTTGGAAAACACATCGGCGAAGTCCTGAACAAACTCAGGAAGCGTGTTTACCTCCTCCCGGGGAGAAATAGAGTTAACAGAAAGACATGACATCAGACATTCATTACCCCATTTGGTGAGATCCCCAGTATTCCAATCAAACGTGGGATTATGCAACTGCAACCAGGGAAGACCTAATACCAGATCAGACGATAATCCCTGCATCACCAGTACAGAGCACTGCTCCAAATGCATGGAGCCAACCAGGAGTTCAAAAACAGGGGTATGCTGAGTAAAATAACCATTAGCAAGGGGGGTTGAGTCGATTCCTACTACAGGGATAGGATAAGGTAAATCAATACAAGGCATCTTTAGAGACATAGCAAATTCCACAGACATGATATTAGCAGATGAGCCAGAATCCACGAAAGCACTGCCCGTGGCAGACCGGCCAGCAAACGAGACCTGAAAGAGAAGCAAAATTTTATTGCGTTTCACATTAACGGGAAATACCTGTGCGCCCAAGTGACCTCCCCGATGATCACTTAGGCGCGGAAGTTTTCCGGCTTCTTATTCTTGCGCCTGGGACAGGTGTTCAGTAGATGCTTGTCGTCCCCACAGTAGAAGCAGAGACCATTCATTCTGCGAAACTCCCTACGTTGTCGAGGGGACATGGAGGCCCCGAGTTGCATAGGTACCTCCGAGTCCTCCGTGGAGGGGCGAGGAGACGGGACCTCGGGGGGAATCGCAGAAAAGTCAGAGGGGAGCACACTGAAGCGTTCTAGCTGACGTTCCCTGAGACGTCGGTCAAGTCGTACTGCTAGGGCCATAACCTGGTCAAGGGAGTCAGGCGAGGGGTAGCTAACCAGCAGATCCTTCAGGGCGTCAGATAATCCTAACCTAAACTGGCACCTTAGGGCCGGATCGTTCCACTGAGAAGCTACGCACCACTTCCTAAAATCAGAACAGTATTCCTCAACCGGTCTCCTACCCTGACGTAAGGTCACCAGCTGACTCTCGGCTAAAGCAGTCCTGTCAGTCTCGTCGTAAATGAGTCCGAGGGCAGAGAAAAAACGATCAACAGAGGAAAGTTCAGGGGCGTCAGGAGCCAAGGAGAAGGCCCACTCTTGGGGCCCTTCCTGGAGTCGGGATATGATGATACCCACCCGCTGGTTCTCGGAACCTGAGGAGTGGGGCTTTAGGCGGAAATACAGTCTGCAACTCTCCCGGAAGGAGAGAAACGTCTTACGGTCCCCTGAAAACCGGTCAGGTAACTTGAGGTCGGGTTCTAGAGGTGAGGTGGGGGGTACTACTAAAGCAGCGTCACCCTGATTGACCCTTTGGGCCAGGGCCTGGACCTGTAGGGAGAGGCCCTGCATCTGCTGGGTCAGGGTCTCAAGGGGGTCCATGATAGCGTCAGCGTAGGAGAAAGGGTAGACTAGGTAAGGGCTTGTAATTATGTAGCCCAAGGCGACGAGGTACAACTGGGCGGCGGTCCCTACGCTGGCTAAGTGCACTGGAAGACAAACGGGGAACACGCAAGGGAAGGGGCAGTAGCCACGGAACGCCACGAGGAAACGGGGCGGCGAACGAACAGTCAGGACCAGGACGAAGTGAGTACACCCGAGCGGGCACGGAGACAGAAGCAAGCCAGGGCAAGCAAAGCAGGTCAAGCAGAACTGCAGCAAGGCAGAAGCACGGCAGAAGCAGGCTGGAGCAAGCAGCAGTGGGGCCAGGAATCCAAAAGAATTACAAGCACTGAGGGAGAGCACAGGGCAGGTAATAAAGGGCAGGGGGCGGAGCTAACTCCGAGAGACCAGGCCGCGATAGGCTCTCCCACTCCTGAGCCTGCCACCCTGGTTGGTGGGAGATGGTGTCAGTCGAACAGGTCTGGCCTCAGGTGTGGATTGATTAATCCCAGGAGTATAGCTAGATGAAGTACCTGGCAGATCCCTAACAGTTCATATTCATTTTCACGGCCTAATTCCACTAAATACTGCAAAAAACCTGTGGGGTCAAAATACTCACTATATGTAAAGGATCTGCCAGGCACAGCTTCGGGGGTTAACTCCCATTATTAATCAGTCAGCACCTGAATCTACATCCCTGAGACTGACTCCAGCTTCCACCACTCAGGCTGGCAGGCTTAGGAGTGGAAGAGCCTATCGCAACCTGGCCAGACTCAGCTAGCTCCCGCCCTCGGTCTATTTAAGCCTGCCCTTCCTGTCCCTCGGTGCTTGTGATTCTTTTCATGTGGTTTCCTGGCCCAGCTACAGCTCCTTCTATTTTGATCCTGCTCCATACAGACCCTGGCTTACTGACTACTCTTCTGCTCTTCGTTTGGTACCTCGCACACTCCTGGCTTGACTCGGCTCGTTCACCACTCTGGTTGCTCACGGTGTTGCCGTGGGCAACTGCCCCTTTCCCTTGCTTGTATTCCCTTGTATGTTTGTCGTGTTTGTTGTGCACTTACTGAGCGCAGGGACCGCCGCCCAGTTGTACCCCGTCGCCTAGGGCGGGTCGTTGCAAGTAGGCAAGGACAGAGTGGCAGGTAGACTAGGGCTCACTTGTCCGTTTCCCTACCCCCCGTCATTACACTATACCACTAGAAAAATTCCTTGAGTGGTGTAATTTCCTAAATGGGGTCACTTTTGGGGTGTTTCCACTGTTTTTGTCCCTCCAGGGCGTTGCAAACACGACATGGCACTAAAAACCAATCCAGCAAAATCTGCGCTCCCAAATCTAAATGGCGCTCCTTCCCTTCTGAGCCCTGCTGTGGGTCCAAACATCAGTTTATTACCACATATGGGGTATTTCCGTAATCGGGAGAAGATGCTTTACAAATGTTGGGGTGCATTTTATTCTTTATTCCTTGTAAATATTACAAATTTCTATGTTTTGTTTAAAAAAAAAGTAGATTTTCATTTGCACAGACTAACTCCAATAAATATAGCAAAATACCTGTGGTGTCAAAATGCTAACTACACCCCTAGATAAATTCCTTGAGGGGTGTAGTTTCCAAAATGGGGTCACTTTGGGGAGTTTCCACTGTTTTGTTACCACAGGACCTCTTCAAACCTGACATGGTGCCTAAAATATAATCTAAAAAAAAGGAGGCCCCAAAATCCTGTAGGTGCTCTTTTGCTTCTGAGGCCGGTGTTTCGGTCCATTAGAACACTAGAGCCACATGTGGGATATTTCTAAAATCTGCAGAATCTGGGCAATAAATATTGATTGCGGTTCTCTGGTAAAACCTTCTGTGTTATAGAAAAAAATGTATTACAAATGAATTTCTGCAATAAAAAATTACATTTGTACATTTCCCCTCTACTTTGCTTAATTTCCTGTGAAACGTCTAAAGGGTTAAGAAACTTTCTGAATGCTGTTTTGAATACTTTGATGGGTGCAGTTTTTAAGATGGGGTGATTTATTGGGGTATTCTAATATGTAAGGCCCTCAAAACCACTTCAAAACTAAACTGGTACCTGTAAAAATAGCCTTTTGAAATTTTCTTGAGAATGTGAGAAATCGCTGCTAAAGTTCTAAGCCTTGTAACGTCCTAGAAAAATAAAAGGACATTCAAAAAATGATGCAAATATAAAGTAGACATATGGGAAATGGTAACTAGTGACTATTTTGTGTGGTATTACTATCTCTTTTACAAGCAGATCCATTTACATTTAGAAAAATGAAGATTTTTGCAAATTTTCTAAAAATTTTGGTGTTTTTCACTAATAAATATTGAATTCATTTACCAAATTTCTCCACTAACACAAAGTACGATATGTCACGAGAAAACAATCTCAGAATCGCTTGGATAGGTAAAAGCATTCCCAAGTTATTACCACATAAAGTGACACATGTCAGATTTGAAAAAATCGGCTGCGTGCACAGGGCCAAAACAGGCTGCGTCCTAAAGGTTTTAAAGAGGCTCTGTCACCAGATTTTCAAACCCCTATCTCCTATTGCAGCAGATCGGCGCTGCAATGTAGATAACAGTAACGTTTGTCTTTTTTCAAAAACGAGCATTTTTGGCCAAGTTATGAGCATTTTTAAAGTTAAGTACAAGTGGGCGTGTATTGTGTGTGTACATCTGGGTGTTTTTACTTTTACTAGCTGGGCGTTGTGAATAGAAGTGTATGATGCTGACGAATCAGCATCATCGACTTCTCTTCGTTAACGCCCAGCTTCTGGCAGTGCACAGACACACAGCGTGTTCTCGAGAGCACGCTGTGACGTCACTTCCTGCCCCAGGTCCTGCATCGTGTCGGACGAGCGAGGACACATCGGCACCAGGCGACAGAGGCTACAGTTGATTCTGCAGCAGCATCGGCGTTTGCAGGTAAGTCGATGTAGCCTCTGTCGCCTGGTGCCGATGTGTCCTCGCTCGTCCGACACGATGCAGGACCTGGGGCAGGAAGTGACGTAACAGCGTGATCTCTCGAGAACATGCTGTGTGTCTGTGCACTGCCAGAAGCTGGGTGTTAATGAAGAGAAGTGGATGATGCTGATTCGTCAGCATCATACACTTCTATTCACAACGCCCAGCTAGTAAAACAAGTAAAAACGCCCAGATGTTACACACACAATACACGCCCACTTGGACATAACTTTAAACACGCACAGTTGTACTTAAAGAGGCTCTGTCATCAGATTTTGCAACCCCTATCTGCTATTGCAGCAGATAGGCGCTGCAATGTAGATTACAGTAACGTTTTTATTTTTAAAAAACGAGCATTTTTGGCGAAGTTATGACCATTTTTGTATTTATGCAAATGAGGCTTGCAAAAGTCCAAGTGAGCGTGTTTAAAGTAAAAGTCCAACTGGGCGTGTATTATGTGCGTACATCGGGGCGTTTTTACTACTTTTACTAGCTGGGCGTTCTGACGAGAAGTATCATCCACTTCTCTTCAGAACGCCCAGCTTCTGGCAGTGCAGACACAGCCGTGTTCTCGAGAGATCATGCTGTGTCGTCACTCACTTCCTGCCCCAGGTCCTGCATCGTGTCGGATGAGCGAGGACACATCGGCACCAGAGGCCTACAGTTGATTCTGCAGCAGCATCGGCGTTTGCAGGTAAGTCGATGTAGCTACTTACCTGCAAATGCTGATGCTGCTGCAGAATCAACTGTAGCCTCTGGTGCCGATGTGGCCGACACGATGCAGGACCTGGGGCAGGAAGTGAGTGACGTCACAGCGTGATCTCTCTAGAACACGGCTTTGTCTGTGCACTGCCAGAAGCTGGGCGTTCTGAAGAGAAGTGGATGATACTTCTCGTCAGAACGCCCAGCTAGTAAAAGTAGTAAAAACGCCCCGATGTACGCACATAATACACGCCCACTTGGACTTTTACTTTAAACACGCCCACTTGGACTTTTGCAAGCCTCATTTGCATAAATACAAAAATGGTCATAACTTGGCCAAAAATGCTCGTTTTAAAAAAAAAACAAAACGTTACTGTAATCTACATTGCAGCGCCGATCTGCTGCAATAGGAGATAGGGGTTTGAAAATCTGGTGACAGAGCCTCTTTAAGATATCTCAGAAACCCAGTAGATATACAATGATAAGTAATATCTCCATGTGCCTGTGTTTAGGAAGAAACTCGGCATTCCGAAAAAAGAGAAAGTATTTCTGGTAAATACGCAAAGTTCCTACCCAGAAACTGGGAAAAAAATCTTTCAGCTTTAATAATCTTGGTAGACTCTGTTGTTCCTGTCACACATGTTACATGTCTTCATTCCAGACTGTGACATCAACGTAATTCTCTATCCCTGAATCAGCTAAAAGCTGTAACACTGGATATCTGAATGTCTGTGTGCAACGCTGATAAATTGTCTTCTTCAGTAATGTGCCCAAACCTATTTCATGCTCGCTTGAGTGGAAAACTCTGAGTGGCATATTAGAAGCATTACTGATCTTTTTGCAGCTTTATAGTGTATGCATAAGCCCATAAAATACACATGCTTTTAAACTGGCCATAGAAAAATGATAAAAGTCGCCTGAATCCACCAATTTTAACAGGATCGCCAATGATCTTATGTGTATGGGGTCCTCCAGACTGTCCCTTGACAGCTGACATTGGCGGAAAGAATGATCGGGCAATTTGGATTTATATATGCCCGATCCTTTGTTTTTTTTTCTGCGGTAGAAAAGCCACTGCCATAGGGGTCTGGCAGTGGCTTAGTCCCTTCTCCTCATTGACAACTCCTGGACAACCCCTTTAAGGAGGCTGTAATGTTGAGGAATCTGTATATCTTGGAGGAATGAAAGTCAAGGTAGCCAAAGACCAAAAAATGTGGCCACCATCAAATATATGTACCAAAATTAGAATATTTTACTATGGTCTGAACAATTTCCTCATGGGAAATGCTAATATTTCTTTGCTCTAAATGGGAATTTATTTTCCATTAAAAAGGCTCTGTCACCACATTATAAGTGCCCTATTTCCCTACATAATGTGATCGGCGCTGTAATGTAGATAACAACAGTGTTTTTTATTTTGAAAAACGATCAGTTTTGAGCAAGTTCTGCACAATTTTAGATTTATGCTACTTTTTTAATAGACAACTGGGCATATTTGTGCTTCTTTACAAACTGGGCGTTGCAAAGAGAAGTGTATGACGCTGAATAATCAGCGTCATACACTTCTCTCAATTCATTTTTAGCAGTACTCACAACACAGCGTGATTTCGCGAGATCACGCTGTGCAGTTACATACTCCCACATTAAGACTCCATGCACACAACCGTAAAAAACCTCAGAAACTGACCCATTCACTTCCATTGAACGCGGACACCTTTCCGTATCGCTACGGATGGGTGTCCGTGCCGTAGAACTGTTCCGAAAATTATGGAACATGTCCGTTCTTTTGCATTTTGCGTGTGCATGGGGCCTAACTTTACCGAAGTGTCTTGAAAGTGAATAAACATTGCCTCCAGCCAGGACGCGATGTCTATTCACACTCCCGACACTTCGGTAAAGTTTCTGTGAATGACAGCACAGCGTGATCTCGCGAGATCACACTGTACTGTATGAGTAAATCCCCAAGAAACTTTACCGAAGTGTCGGGAGTGTGAATAGACATCGCCTCCTGGCTGTAGGCAATGTCTATTCACTCTCAAGACACTTCAGTAAAGTTAATGTGGGAGTATGCGACAGTACAGCGTGATCTCGCGAGAGCACGCTGTGTTGTGAGTACTGCTAAAAATGAATGGAGAGAAGTGTATGACGCTGATTGGTCACTGATTGGTCAGCGTCATACACTTCTCTTTACAACTCCCAGTTGGTAAAAAAGTAAAAACACGCCCAGTTGTCTATTAAAGAGGCTCTGTCGCCAGATTTTCAAACCCCTATCTCCTATTGCAGCAGATCGGCGCTGCAATGTAGATAACAGTAACGTTTTGTTTTTTTCAAAAACTAGCATTTTTGGCCAAGTTATGAGCATTTTTATATATATATATATGCAAATGAGCCTTTCTTAAAGGGAATGTGTTGCCAGCAAAACATGTTTTTTTTTTTTTTAATTAAACAGTTAGTGTATAGGTGATTAAACATTGTTCTAATTTTTTTTTTCTTTTTTCACGAGTCAGGAAATAATATAAATTGGATTCAATTTATAATATTTCCCAGCACTGGTCACTAGATGGAGCCATTCCCAAAATTGCAGCATTGCATGTGGTAAAGCAACCACATTGCTTTATGCTGCAAAATTGGGTAAAAATCCCTCGCTCTAGTGAGCTCTCAGAATCCCCCCCTCCTTTATCCTGGCTAGTGCCGGGAGAAACGAGGGGTTTGAACGGTCTAACCTCCTACACTGTGTGTCGCCATTTTTTGAGCTAACACACAGTGTAGAAGGTTAACATACAGTAGTAAACACACTGAAACACGAACATACATAGAAATAACTTACCTGCTCCAGTCGCCGCCGCTCCCTCCGGTCCATCCGCTCCGTCTGCTGCTGCTGCTTCATGTGCACAAGTCCGGAAGCCGCGACCGGAAGTAGTAATCTTACTGTCCGGCCGCGACTTCCGGTCCACAGGAAAATGGCGCCGGACGGCGCGCATTTCAAATTGAACTGTGTGGGAGCAGCGCATGCGCCGTTCCCACACAGCGGTGTACACGAAAGTGGATGGAACGGGCCCCGTTCGCAGTCCCTATGGGACTGGAGCTGCCGTATTCCATGTCTGTATGTGTCGTTAATCGACACATACAGAAATGGAAAAAAAAATGGCAGCCCCCATAGGGAAGAAAAAGTGTAAAAATAAAAAAAAGTAACACACAAACACACAAATTAATCCAAACGTTTTTAATAAAGCACTAACATCTTTAACATATTAAAAAAAAAATTGTGGTGACACTGTTCCTTTAAGTACAACTGGGCGTGTTTAAAGTTAAGTCCAAGTGGGCGTGTATTGTGTGTGTACATCTGGGTGTGTTTACTTGCTTTACTAGCTGGGCGTTGTGAATGGAAGTGTATGATGCTGACGAATCAGCATCATCCACTACTCTTCGTTAACACCCAGCTTCTGGCAGTTCACAGACACACAGCGTCCGACGCGATGAAGTTCCTGTGGGAGGAAGTGAGTGACGTCACAGCGTGATCTCTCGAGAACACGCTGTGTGTCTGCACTGCCAGAAGCTGGGTGGTAATGAAGAGAAGTGGATGATGCTGATTCGTCAGCATCATACACTTCCATTCACAACGCCCAGCTAGTAAAGCAAGTAAACACACCCAGATGTACACACACAATACACGCCCAGTTGGACTTAACTTTAAACACGCCCAGTTGTACTTAAGAAAGGCTCATTTGCATAAATATAAAAATGGTCATAACTTGGCCAAAAATGCTCATTTGAAAAAAAACAAAAAACGTTACTGCGCCGATCTGCTGCAATAGGAGATAGGGGTTTGAAAATCTGGTGACAGAGCCTCTTTAAGAACGTAATTAGAATGAATCTAAAATTGTGCGTAACTTACTCAAAATGTATTGTTTTTCAAAATAAAAACCACTGTTGTTATCTACATTCCAGCGCCGATCAGATTATGTAGGAGATAGGGCACTTATAATGTGGTGACAGAGCCTCTTTAACTTTACCATATTAGTCGAGCGAATTTTTGTTCTGACAACTAGTTTTTGGTCAAACTGGACAAATTATCCATGCATCTACGCTGTAATAAAAGTCCTAATGTCCATGAGTATACTAATAAAAAACAAATGGAGCCTGTAAGTGAATATTACTCTATTTTGTTTCACCATTTCTTTATATTTTTTGTTGAATTCATTCAGAAAACAGTCTTTCCATTCTCAGGTTCCTTGTTAGCAAAGGTCAAAGGTTAACAGTCTTTGTGATAAGGTTTTTATCAGCAAAGAGCACTGCTAGACCTGGAGCCTGAAGGTCGTTCAATTCTCAGAGTTTAAGATTCCTAACAAAACAAAATCCAGGACTGTGCAAAGAGGGTGTGAGGGTGACAGTGTCACTCAGTGCCCCAGGGGGTGCCTGTATCCTGGCAAGAAAAGCAAATTCTGTAATAATGCTGTTTTCTTTAATGGAGGAACCATGCCCCGGAGACTCACCCTTCTGCATTACTATTAGATGAGGCAATCAACTATACAGCCCTCTGTCTATATCCTTGTTATACAGGAGAATATATATGAGTGAGTAGGAAACTATCCAGCTACATGACTGCCCTGGTTGCAGATAACCTACTTGGTGAACTGGATTGTGTACGTTTCCCTTTAGTTTTAGGTAAACAAAATGCTTCCCCGATGCCAATTGTAGCAGGGCCCATTCTCAGAATGCCCAATGCGGGCTTTTGATCGTCCATCAGAAGCATGTTATCAACCCCATTGTTGGATCAGGCAAAAATAATGGACCATGTGGGCTGACATTTTAGACCCCCACTTAAGAAGGGCCCTTTAACACAGTCTATGGCTCTATTCAGGGGTGTAATTAGGGGTGAAATGGCAGAGTATGTGCCCTGGGTGCAGCTGAGACACCACTGGAACCAGTAGCAAGAGTTAATAAAGAGGTTTTAGTAGAATCATAAATTATTAACTATCCAAAGGATAGGTGATCATTTTCTGACTGATGGGGGGCCCCACCCATCGTGAGAACATTGAATTGAGCATGCGCATTTGCGCTTCATTCAAAGTCCATAGGGATTATGGAAACAGCCCAGTACAGCAATCGGCTAGGATATGGACTGGGAAGGAAACATCAAACCCTTCTGTCCTGAGTGGCAAAACCTAGCAATATAATGGGGGCTCATTTTGATCTTTACTATGTGGACACTGCTAACTATATACCTTGTATACCAACAAATAAGAGGGCCCCTATAGTGTGGACAAAGTGCAGAAATGGCCATTGTACTGTATATAGACCATAGGCAAAATTTTGTTTTCTTGTGTAACTTTAGGAATGCTTACATACCACAGACATTAAGATTGGGTAGGTAGGGCACGGCCAAAAAAGTGGAAGGAAAAGTAAACATGCAAAAATTCCTGGATATAGGAGGCTGAACTGTTACCACTAAGTTCTTCACTCAATCACCAAAGGGGTTAAGTGGGTTCAATAACCTCTAGAAATGATACATAAAAATGGAATGAAAAACATATTTCTTAGTGAAGACAGATGTACGCCAAATTCTAAAATTTAATTGGCCAAGAACTTTGCAGCGCTCAGACTGTTTACGGTCCAACCATCCACACGAAGGAGGACATTACTGAAATGTGGAACATAAGCATTTATTTTCATCGGTATGATAATTAAGGGGGAATATAATTGGGAGAAATACTTGACATCATACTTCATACCCGTAATCATTGTGCCGTGGAACAGAATGTGAACGCACGCAATGTAAAAAAAAATTGACACCAAATACACGTAAAATTCATACTGCGCAATCTGAATTGTGTTTTTCCCATAGACATCAATGAAGTTTTTTTCTAGATCTAAAAAGCAAAGGCAAACATAAGGAAATCCATGGCCTTCTGGTGGGCACACTTGATGTAGAGCTTTATTCAGCCGCTACAGGCCCTAGAGGCTGAGGGGCCCAATGAAGGGCAGGGACAGTGTCTCTCAAGAAAAACAGCCATATAGCCATAAAGTTAAATGATAAAATAATTTCTGCTTGAAGTCACCAATAGGGGGAGTTACTTGTATACGGATTCATACATCTGGAATTCAATGGGAGCTTTATAAGTAAGTGGCGGCTGACCCCTATGAGCGTGTAAAGGCAAGCGAAGGACTTGGAGCTCTATAACAGAGGAACATAGCTCCAACCCTTACAAAGATATTTTATGACATCAATCAACACAGAATTTTGAACCTATTTAGATCAAAGAAAAATAAATTCTATATACACATTAGCGCATTGCTGCACTAGACCACTACAGATGATACCATTAACCCATACAGCATCACAAACCTATAGGAATATTATGTGTTAACCCTTTACCTTCCTAGACCACCAAAGATATTATGTAATGCCCACTTTAGACCACTAGAGATAAGACCAGGGAATACTGACACTAACCCCTGAACCACCCTTTATAAACATGTGTGATATAGTACATGTAGAAAGTATCATTTTTCTTAACGGAGAAGTGGATCCTCTAAGCTGCAATTGGTTTGGCGTTGGCTAGACTGGGGTGCGGTGTCTAAGGCTATGTTCACACGGAGTATTTTGACGAGTTTTTTGACGCGGAAACCGCGTCGCAAAACTCGGCAAAAACGGCCCGAAAATGCCTCCCATTGATTTCAATGGGAGGCGTCGGCGTCTTTTTCCCGCGAGCAGTAAAACTGCCTCGCGGGAAAAAGAAGCGACATGCCCTATCATCGGGCGTCTCCGCCTCTGACCTCCCATTGACTTCAATGGGAGGCAGAGAAAGCGTATTTCGCTGTGTTTTATGCCCGCGGCACTCAATGGGCACGGGCAAAAAAACGCTGCGAAAAACTCCGCGAAAATCGGCGTGCAGGGAGAGGAAAATCTGGCTCAAACTTCCAAACAGAATTTTGAGGCAGATATTCCTCCTGCAAAATACTCCGTGTGAACATAGCCTAAGGGTATGTTCACACGCAGTGTTTTCAGACGTATTTCGGGGCGTTTACGCCTCAAAAAACGCTTGAAAAAAACGGAAGCTGAACGCCTACATTCATCTGCCCATTGAAATCAATGGGAAAAACAGCATTTAGTAAAAAGAAGTAGCATGTCACTTCTTGAGGTGTTTTTTGGAGTTGATTTTCCATTGAACACTATGAAAAACGCCTCAAAAGAAGCCTGAAAAGAAGCTCCAAATTTCATTTTCAGCTTCAAAAACGCCTGAAAATCAGAGGCTGTTTTCTCTGAAATCAGCTCCGTATTTTCAGACGTTTTTTGTTAGCAAAAAACGTCTGAAAAATACAGAGCTGTTTTCAAGCGAAAACAGCTCCTGATTTTCAGACGTTTTTGTAACAACTCGCGTTTTTCACGGGGTATTTTATCGCCATTATTGGAGCTGTTTTTCAATGGAGTCATTGAAAAACGGCTCCAAAAACGGCCCAAGAAGTGACAGGCACTTCTTTTTACGCGCCGTATTTTGACAGCGATGTGTAAAATTTAGCCTCGTGGGAACAGAACACCGTAAATCCCATTACAAGCAATGGGCAGATGTTTGGAGGCGTAATGGTGCAGTTTTTTCAGGCGTAATTCGAGGCGTAAACGGCCCGAATTATGTCTCGAACCACTGCGTGTGAACATACCCTTAGGAATCTTCCTGTTCTACAAGGAGATATGATCTCGCCAGTTGGATTCCCAGGCTGTTAACCCCAGAATAGACAGCAATTGGCAGCGAGTGAGCTGTCTCAAAGTCAGAAACATAGCCAGGGGAGGTCAATGGATGCAAAAATCCGGAAGATGAGACAGAATTGTAGCCGGTGGACAGGCAAGGATTTGATACCAGGAGTAGATCAACAGGAACCAGGCGACAAATCCAGGAACAAGATAGAGTTCAAGGTCAGAACTAGGAGTCAATAAAAGTCCCCTTTACATAGGCCGCCGGGCCTGACGTCATCCCAGAGTGCATTACAGTCCAGTTCATTGTCATCAGTGTGCATGTCCCATTCCTGACTTTGCCATGGGGCCCCATGAATTTTACTTATGGGCCTGGCTGTCTTGCAAGAAGCATGGAACTATGCATACATTGAAAACCCTTTATTGTCCGAGCTCTTCCACAAGACTCCAGTTGTGAGCCACCCTGAAAGGGAAGGTATCATGAATTATTTTATTTTTTTATCATATTGCCTTTAATATAATATTTTCAAAAATTGTATTTAATTGTGTTCTTATGTTTTACTTTTTAATGTTTTCTGACTTTTACTTCTCTATGGGGGCTGCCATTTTTTTTTGAATCTCTGTATGTGTCGATTAACGACACATACAGAGATGGAATATGGCACATGCAACCCCATAGAGAATGCGAACGGCGTCTGTGTGGGAACGGCGCAAGCGCGGCTCCCACAAAGGCCAAAACGAAGCTCATTCATAGAGCGAAATCCGGCGCCATTTTCATGTGGACCGGAAGCCGCGGCCAGACAGTAAGATGACGTCTTCCGGCCGCGGATTTCGGCCATATGTTCAACTAAGCGAAGGCACAGGGAAGAGGAGCGTAGACCAGCGGAGGCGGCGGCAGGAGAAGGTAATTTATGTTCGTGTATGTTCGTGTGTATTTTGTTCATGTGTATTATGTTCGTGTATATTATGTTCGTGTATTACTGTCTGCTGAGCCCTGTATCTAATCCTCCTACCACTGTGCAGTCGCTCAGAAAATGGCAGCACACAGTGTAGGAAGTTTGAAGACATTCAAACCCTTCCTTCTCCTGGCACTAGCCAGGAGAAGGGAGGGGGGATTGTGTGAGGACACTAGATGAGAGTGTGTCCACCCCAAATTTGCAGCATACATCAATGAGGTTGCTTTACCACAGTGACCATGCTGCAATTTTGGGACCTGCTCCCTCTAGTGGCCAGCACATGTAAATGTTATAAATTAGAATCTACTTTATAAGATTTCCTGACATGTGAAAAAATTAAAAAAATTAAAACAATGTGCAATCACTTAAATACTAATTGTTTAACTTAAAAAAAATAAAAATAATTCTAGCGACACATTCCCTTTAAACCACACATGACTGCCCTCAATCCCAACAAACATGGCTTTTCAGTCAGCCTCATTGTAAATTTTGACAGTAGAGCAATTTCACTATTCTTTCTACAGGACTTTTCTTACTGTCAGTCACAGATGTTCTCAGCTGGAAGGCCATGCAGAACCATGGGAGGAAATAGACTTTATCATCAGGACTATGAGTGTTTGTATCCTAACTATTCCGGTATGTTCACACGTAGAGTAAACACTGCAGTATTTTGGACCAGATATTTTGTGTGGAAATTCTGCAGCGAATTACAGTAGCAGCAAAGTGATGAGATTTAAACAGTGGCGTAACTACCGCTATAGCAGCCATAGTGGCTGCTACGGGGCCCGCCGGCACGGACCCCCCCATGGCCGGAGGCTCCGCTAGCAGCCGCTATGGCTGCTACAGCGCGACGCCACTGAAGGGGTTGTTCCTACAAAAGACATGCATCCCCTATCCACAGGATAGGGGATACATGTGTGATCGCTGGGACGCCCAGCGATAAGGAGACCGGGGGACCGAAAGTCCCCCAAAGTTCTCCATGACAAACCTCGGACTTCCGGGGTCTGTCTGCAGCTCCATAGAAATTACTTGCGCACCGGTCGCGCTTGTGCGCATGTGTGACCAGCGCGCCTCTCATTTTTATTGAACTGCGCAGACGCCGGAAGTCCAAGGTTTGTCATGGAGAACTTCAGGGGACTTTCGGTCTCCCATTCTCCTTATCGCTGACAGCGATCACACATGTATCCCCTATCCTGTGGATCCTGTGGATAGGGGATGCATGTCTTTTGTAGGACAAACTATAGGCCGTTTTTTTGGGGGGTGGGGGGTCTATATGCCGTTATCTACAGGGGGGGGCTGTATGGTGTTATCTACAGGGGGGCTGTATGGTGTTATCTACAGGGGGGGGTGTATGGTGTTATCTACAGGGGGGGCTGTATAGCGTAATCTACAGGGGGGTCTGTATGGTGTAATCTACAAGGGGGTCTGTATGTCGTTATCTACAGGGGGTCTGTATGGCGTTATCTACAGGGCTGCTGTATGGCGTTATCTACAGGGGGTGCTGTATGGCGTTAACTACAGGGGGGTTTGGGGCTGTATGGCATTATCTACAGGGCGCTGTATGGCGTTATCTACAGTGGGCTGTATGGCGCTATCTATAGGGGGCGCTGTGTGGCGGAATCTATAGGGAGGCACTATATACAAGGGGGGGTTGTGTGATACCCAGGGGAGGGGGGCCCCCAGTCAAAAGTTTGCTATGGGGCCCAGTCTTTCCTAGTTACGCCCCTGGATTTAAACATTCTGTCAATTTCTCTTGCGAAACACTGCAGAATCTCTACACAAAAAGCCCTGTTGGAAATTCTGTAGTGTTTACCCTATGTATCAACATACCATTCTAGTTCAGTCATGTAAACTCCATCAATATGGACTTGTTATGTATTGGCTTCATATTCAGTTTCATCCTGGGCCCTTTACTGTCGGAGGCAGGTCACCAGTATTTGGCTCTGGAGGGCC
The DNA here is from genome assembly GCF_050947455.1 of Rhinoderma darwinii. Taxonomy (NCBI): domain Eukaryota; kingdom Metazoa; phylum Chordata; class Amphibia; order Anura; family Rhinodermatidae; genus Rhinoderma; species Rhinoderma darwinii. Next base: position 370,541,594 of record NC_134689.1, read on the forward strand.
CCAACAAATAATAGTGCTGAATTGCCCTTTAGCCAAGCATCTGTCTCTTGGATTGGTATCTCTGGTAGCGTTGGTTCAGTGAAGAGTAAAGTAGGCTGCCAACAGAATTTTGTAGAAATTATAGACTTGCACTATTTATTTTTTAGATCATTTTTCTGTGGTGACCCTCTGAATCGGAATAAAAAAATAAATAGTAAAAAAAATGGGAAAAGAAATTGCCGTTACCCTTTCTTCTAAAGGAACCTCTTACACGGCCCATCATAGGCCGTGTAAAGGTGCGCCGACCAACAACACAGCTCGTTGATCAGCCCTCGTTTGCTTCACAGGAAGCCAATATGGGGATGAGCGCTCGTTACTCCGATCACTCGTCCCCATACATTACTATCATGTCGGCAGCGCGACAGGAAGATGTGCTGCCGACAACGATAATATTTTACTTTTTTAAAACGATACGATCAGCAGATGATCGAGCGTTTGCTCGTTCATCTGCTGATCGCTGTCCTGTTTACACAGGGAAATTATCGGGAACGGAACGATTGTTTGCCCGATAATTGGCCCGTGTAAAAGGGCCTTTACAGCTGCTTATGCCCCACTATCACACAGGAAATCTGGCAAACACACAATCTATTGTCTCCAATGACCTTCATCCCCGGCTACCCTGCCTGACACAGGGAGGTATCAATTCCCGGCTTCCAACTCTTGGCTAATACGCTGCAGATAATGAGACCCGGCCGGTTTTCTATAAATCACAAGCATGCAAGCCAGTGAACAGCTGTGACAGTGTGTGGAAGACATTGCTATACACAGAAACGTGGAGTATTTATAGGAATTGTATGACGTCGGTTATCATGCGCAATGTGCGGAGGCTTCAGACACATTATAATGGTCATTCCCGCAAAACTTCATGGCCAAGATGGTCACCAAAGACATATAAAGAAGGCTACTCATGATGTAATACATAGACAATGGTACGGACACATATGTAAGAGCCTCTTATTGACACATCAGAATATGTTTCAGATCAGAGAAGTTTGCAGATACAGTGAAGACTTTTAAGGTATGTTCACACGAATCTGCCGCGGATTCCACCTCAAAATTCCGCCTCCCATTAATTTCAATGGGAGTTGGACGCTTCTTTTTTCCTCCGGCTGATTATTTGATCTAGCGGGAAAAAGAAGCGTCCTGCTTAATCTTCCCGAACTTCCCACTGTTGTCAACGGGAGGGAGGAATCTTCCGGCCGTTGGCAGGAATAGTTCCCCGGCAGATGTTGCGGCGGAACCCGCCACACAAAATCCGCCGTGTGAACTAGCCCTTAAAGGGGACCTGTCACATCTCCTGACATGTCTGTTTTAGTAAATAATTGTATTCACCATGAAAAAACAATTCTAGAGCATCTATTCTTAGAACTCCGAGTTGCGCTATTTCTCTATTATTCCTCCTATAAATGTATGAATAAATTGACAAATGGGTGTTACCATGGTAAAAATTGGAATGCCCCTACCCTTGTCAGAAACTGTCAGCACTGATTGGACATTGTCAGTCTGTGTAGGGACACACCCCTAAATCAATAGCGCAGTCGACTCCGCTATTGATTCTGGTTTTAAAACGTTGATATCAATGGTGACTGAAATGGAAGCTGTGGTTTCACTTTCACTTTCCGTTGCCGGGTTCACCCGACGGAAACCTCCGACGGAACCCCAGAACGGAAAGCGAACGGTGATGTGAACAGGCCCTAATGTACTTTTTTTGTTTTTGCTCCAAAACGGGAGTTGATACACCGGTCATGTGATCGGGTCACTCTGTAGTTCACTGCGTCCTGATGATGCGCCAACACAGCTACACGTGACCTCTTACTGCTGCCTACTTCCCTCGGTGTCGGGGCGTCATAGAACATGTCACAAAAAGGGGCTGATACTGCTACCAATCATTTACTAAGCCAGCCACCCTCAAGAATATAGCATTGCGTCTGTTATTGAGGATGTCTCCTGCACATTCTGTGCATGCCCCTGTACTCGCCCCCAATAAAAGGAGAAGAAGCGATGGTGAGAACTGTGATGAGGGAAGGTGTAGGCGTACTAGGGGCGGACCTATTCAGCAAAGGGATGTGGTGGGCGGAGATTAGTGTGCAGAGAGACCAGCAATGCATGATGGGACATGTAGGAAAAGAGCATTCAGTGTTTGGTATGGTACGGACATAAAAAAAATATGTTTTTTTAAGGTGATAATGATAGAATTACATTAGGGAGAAATGTTCTATTTGTTTGTGGGTTTTTGATTTTTTATTGGTGCCTTTGGATCTGGACCCATGCACACGACCGTATTTTTCATCCATAATTACGTTTCCATTAATTTCTAGGGGGCTTCGGACACCTTTCTGTATTTTTTACGGATGGGTGTCAATGCTGTAGAAATGATAGAGCATGTCCTTTTTTTGTCGGTAATTACGGCATGGACTCCCTATAGAAGTCTATAGGCGCTTCCATAATTTTTCTTGATAGGTTATATAAATCATTTTTATGTCTTTTTTTCCCATGATAAAGGAGGCTTTCTTCTTGTACCCTTTTTTAACAGGTTTTTTTTGGGGGTATAATTGGGGGAAAACAATGTCACATTCTTTTGAGTTGCACTTAAAGTTTTATCGTTGGTTCCCTTTTGATTATTTTGCTGGAGAGGATGTATAGTTTTGGATTGCCGCACTGGTTTGCTGGTGTTCTTTTGTGTTCGTTTTTAGGGTATGTTCCCACGGCAGCCTCCGTTACGGCTGAAATTACGGAGCTGTTTTCAGGAGAAAACAGCTCCGTAATTTCAGACGTAATGGCAAGTGCATGTGTTTTTCGCAGCGTCCATTACGGACGTAATTGGAGCTGTTTTTCCATGGAGTCAATGGAAAACGGCTCCAATTACGTCTCATGAAGTGACAGGCACTTCTTTGACAGCGGCGCGTAAAAAAAATGACCGTCGGCACAGAACATCGTAAAGCCCATTCAAATAAATGGCCAGATGTTTGCAGACGCTTTGGAGCCGTATTTTCGGACGTAATTCGGATTGTTTTTTACATATTATGCCACCTATAGGAGAATTTTGGAGGATGTTTCAACTTTAGGAAGGAACTACAGCCTCTCTAGCTCCATTTGGTATGTTAACAATTGGAATTTCTGCCAGATAATTTTTTATAAACTTGGCAAAAACACATGTGAACATTGCCTTACGGTGTAGTAGCTATAGCCCCGATCCCGTAATCACATGATCACCAGGACTAATATATTACTGCTCTCATTGCGCAGTTTCTGTCTCCGCTCCTGGATTTCGGAAACACAATGGCGCTGCAGTCATACACAGATTGGTGTGACTTATATCGCTGTTGGGCAGTGAGCAAGAAGTTAAAAAAGTTATTTTGGTTCTGAAAAGCCTGATAAGCTATAAATATCTGATCACAATAAGATGGGGGTGCTGTGTCCCTCAATCCAAAAAGCAATAATGTCCCACAAAGGGGGATCCAAATGTTGGGAGGTTTGCAATTGGCCAAGCGCTCTTCAGCTGTCAGGCCATGCTGGGAGTTGTAGTTTTGCCAAAGCTGGAGACCACTCTGAAGAAGGGAGGCACGCTGGTGATAAATGTATATTGTACATGTATAGGGGGAAATTGTTCTCAATGCAATGGCCAGAATGTCTCCTAATTAGAACACATAGGCTCAGCGGTATACCGACGGCACATACTGGGCAGTGAGCGCCGGGAGCACAGACTCCACTGAGGAGAACGTCTCGGCGGTCATGTGATCCCAGTCACGTGTTACTCCAGGCTCGCCCGTCGCTCTCTTTACGGCTGCCGCTAAACGCCGCTGAAGCCAGCAGACGGAAGTGGGTGAGTACGGGATATGGGGGAGATTTACTAAAAGGTATCTGCTAAAATGAGGTCGCGATTCTATATGAGGGCGCTATATACAGGCTGCTGAGGAATCCTACTGTGTTTGTGTTATGTATTGTATACTATGGGCAGGACCACTACTTCTGATCATCATTATTTTTATCATCATCAAATGTGTTAGCTATTGCTGCCATGGAGGGGGGTGGGGGTGTGTGTATATAATGACTGGGGATGTCGCCTATATATTTTTATATAGGGGTTAACACTGTTGTATCCTATTTCATGTTATTTAACACTAGATTGCATATTTACTTCTTTGATTTACACAGGTTAGGCCCCATTCACACTGCGTTTCTGCTATCCGCCGGGCATACACGTTTTTAAACACTAAAAAAAAGTATTGAAACGTATAGCTCGGCGTATATAATGGGTCAAATGTAGATTGAAATGGCATCCGTTTGGTCTATGTTCGTCATGGTTTACGCTGGGATACTGTTTTTTGAAAGTACTGAAAAGTGTAGTCTGCTACGCTATTCTGTACTCCAAAAAAGGCATCCGTGACGTTTTTTTTTAGCATTGATCTCAATGGACGACATATGCAAACGTAATGCTATACATTTGTATCTGTTTACATGCAGTAAATTATCCGTTTGTTTTTTTGTTTTCACTTAAAAAAAAGTCTTTGGTCTTAATATATCATGTATGTATGACTTGATATACGCTTAATGTAATTATACCTTGGTCATGTTTATAATGGTATTGCGCTAGGACCGATTTACTATGTTAGGCTTTATTGTAATCTCATCTACACGTTGCAGAATGTTTCCACATGTAAATTGACCAATGGTGGGATTTTAAAATCGGCTTCCTGTCAATTTATTTTTCATTTTCATCTACAAATTGTATCTGACGAGTTTATAGAAAAACGCACCAAAATCCACAGCATAAAATCTGCACCGGTTTCCCCATCAAAATGTAAAATCTGCTTCTAAAAACACAATATCAAAGGCTATGTAAACCTTAGAAGCGCTTTAGTTTCTTGTTGTTTTTTTTTTTTTTTTAAATGAAAATGTCTGTGTGTTTTGGTGCAACTTCCTAATTCGTTTTTATTTAAAAATAATTTTGACATTTTGAGATACAGCTGCTTTTTGTACTGTATACAGAGCAGCTGTATCCTGCGCTGAGACCTGAATCGTGCGGTCAGCGAGTCCTGCGTGTCTCTGACACACAGGATCTACCTGTCATCGATCATATCGTATCAGAGACCGAACATGCAGGACCCGCTGGCACTGAACCAGTCCGTGCCGCTGACCTGACCAGTACAGTGTTCAGCGCAAGATACAGCTGTATGCAGAATACAAAGCAGCTGTATCTCAAAAAGTTTAAATAACTTTCAATAAAAACGAATTAGAAAGTTGCACCAAACACACTGATAGACTTTTTTTTCTACAAAATGTTACCCTGTGATGCACACTAGCATGGAGGCGCCCACGTGTATAAAGTTCTGGGTATCATCTTCACAATCTGCCAGGTGTTTTTTGGAAAAACCATATTATACCCCCATTCATATATATGTATATATTTCCAGAAAACACTGGCAGCAAAAGGGTTAAATCTGTGGTTTTTCCCAGTTTTATATCTGTTTTTACTGCCACGAAAGGCAATGTCGGCATTTACAGGGTGGTCATGAGTTCTATATAGTACAGGTTACCCGTGGTCACCCATACCACGCCGTCGTCATACATTGGTAGACGTGTAAAAGCGTTTCATTATGTTTATCTATATCGTCCTCTGTAGATTGTGCCGTTCGTGGCCATGAGACCGCAGGCAGCTGTGGCCGGTAAAGTCTTTATCCAGAGAGACTACACCAATGGCACCTTGTGTCAGTTCCAGACCAAGTTTCCGTCGGAGCTGGAGACCCGGGTAAGTTTGGTAACCGCGTATCATAACCCTGTTTAATAACCTTACCTGTGGTCGAATTAACGAATATATTAGCAAATTGAATATATGGTTATTCCTATATAAATTATTAGTGAAAACGATAGTGCGTGCAGGGGTATAGACACTTCCGATTCCCAGCGGGGGTAGTCCTGCCAGCAGAGTGCAAGCTGCACCTTACAGTAGCTCGTTTCTGGCAGGTCTTACAGGAAGAGACAGGGAATTGAATTGAAGTTTTGGTGGAATAGTCCTACTTCCTTTTTTTTTTTTTTTTTTTTTTAAGAGATGGGTGAATTATTTTAGTCCATGGAACACAAGGTGCAAATCTATTTGACTCCATCCATAAGGGCAGCGATATGTTGCTCTTGAATTGCGCTTCGGTGGGAGTACATGACCTGTGTGGACTCGCCAAATCAAGTAGTGGTAGCACTCTTTAGATCTACCGAATACTGTTGGCATCTTAAGATATACCCATCACTGGAAATGTCTGCCCTGTAAAGAACGTGTTGTCCGAGATTTTCAGTGACGGATATCTTCGGCAGATGCTGAAAGGAATTGATATCTCTATATAACGATTCAGCCCCTTCCCTTGGATAAGTTCATAAGTTCACCCACAGGAGCCATACGCTTCCTTAAAGTGTCCCTCCAATTCGGGTGCACAGGTCCCATTAATTAAAATAGGACCAGTGCACGGTGCTCTTCAGGCTTCATACGGATGCCCAAAATGCACTTGCGTATCTCCACATCCAATGTCAGAATTGAAGGAACACTTAAAAAGAAAACCGGAACTGATTTTTTGATGACTCTGAAAAAGTTAAAGTGGTATTCCCATCTCCGACATTTATGGCTTATCCACAGGATATGTGATAAATGTCCAATAGATATGGGTCCCACCTCTGGAACCTGCACTTATCTCTAGAATGGGGCTTCCTGACCCCCTGCCTACATTCTCCAGCTGTTACGTGGTGGCCGGGAGTACAGAAATAGCTGAGCTACGCTGTTTCTGTAGCTCCCATAGAAGTGTATAGGAGTTACGGAAACAGCATATCGCAGCAAGCTACTCTGTTTCCAGGACTCTGGATGTACAGAAACCACAAACCTCAGCGTGCTACAGTGTTACCAAAACCCCTATTCACTTCTATGGGAGTTACAGAAACAGAGTGGCAAAACGTGCTCTGTTTCCGTACTCCCGGCCATCTCGTAACTCAGTGTCTGGAGCCCAACGACCGCAGGAGTCGGTAGGACGTAGTAAGGGAGCCCCGTTCTGGAGATAGGTGCGGGTCCCAGTGGTTGAACCCACATGTATCGGACATTTATGACATATCGCGTGGATATGACAAATGTATGAGATGGAATAGCTCTTTAACTGGTTGACGCTTGACGTCTATGCTTGTCGTGAGCGGCTGGATGTTGCAGCATCATAAGCTTGTACGTAAGGCCTTATTCACACGAACGTGTTCTACGTCCGTGATACGCGCGTTATACGTCCGTCCAGACTGTCAGTGATTTTCACGCAGCGTATGTGCGCTGCGTAAAACTCACGACGTCCTATACTTGCCCATGTTTCGCGCAGCACGCATTGAAGTCAATGGGTGCGTGCAAATCGTGCACGGCACACGGAAGCACTTCCGGGTGACGCGTGTGATTCGCGCTACTACTGGTAAAGCAGAGAAACATAAAATCCCCTCCTTTACTGTGTCGTCACATAAAAAGGGAGTGTCATAATGATGTCGGCTGCGTGAAAATCACACAGCCACACACCATATACACCTGTTACACTGAACTTTTGCGCGCTCAAAACGGACACGTTCGTGTGAATAAGGCCTTATGCTGAATGCATGGGCACAGCTAGTGTAATACACAGTCGCCACCCTGTTCTAATGGCAGAGATCAGAGAAACCTTTGATCTGTCGATAACCCATTAAACACTGATTGCGGCATTCAATGGGAAAATTAAAGGGGGATTCCCCTTTGATTGCATCACAGGGAGTCCCCATGACGCAATCAAGGGCCATACCATATCTGGACAGGCAGCTCAGGGTCCATTGAAGGACCATAGGGATGTCTGACTATATTTCCTGTTAGCCTGTGTACCTAAGTATGCACTAATGTACTGGCATATAGATATACCGTATGGCAGTACATTAAAGTTGGAAAAAAAAGTGAAATGAATTTTTTTAAAAAAAGTTATGAAAATAAAAAAACACACAATTAATAAATAGAAGTCCCAAAACATGAAACAATATACACATATTTGGTATTGTCACTACCGTAACAACGTGCTTTTTTGCCCAACTAAATATTAATATAAATTAAACAATAATGTAAATTTACCAAAAAAATGGCACCCAAAAGTACAACTTGTCCGGCAAAAAAGTCTACAACTAGGGTTGTCGCGATTCCAGAATTTGGACTTCGATACCGATACTTTGTGTAGTATTGCGATTCTCGATACCAAAATGATACTTTTCCAACAATAATTAAAAAAAAAAAGTTTTCATTTTCTGATGAGGCGCGAGGTGTGATGAATTTTGAACCTCCATATGCCTCACATGAATAGTAATTAACCCCATCATGTTCCTTAGTCATAATGGACCTCATTGGGTTAATGTTTGAGGTACATGATGGGGTTAATTACTATTAATGTGAGGCACATGGAGGTTCATAATTCATAATACCTCGTGCCTCAGATTATTAAGTGAAAGGAAGCAGATTTTATTTTATAACCACGTAAACATCACAAATGTATTTATTTCTGTTACTTATATAATAGCGCCAACATATGTCACTTACTGTCCCCATCGGGGCTCACAATCTAAATTCCCTATTGGTATGTTTTTGGGGTGTGGGAGGAAACCATAGTACCCGGAGCAAACACTGGGAGAACATACAAACTCTATGCAGATGTTGTCCTTGGTTGGATTTGAACCCAGGACCCCAGCGCTGCAAGGCAATATTGCTAACTACTGAGCCACCGTGCTGCCTATTTTTTATTGTAAAAAACGTGTATAACTTTTTTTTTTCTAACTTTTTTTTTTTTTCATTTTTTTTTTAAGTGCCCCCCCCCCTTTTTTTTTTTATTTTTTTTTCTTTATTTATTTTTTTAAACTTTAATGTACTGGCACATATCTATATACTGAAAGTACACAGGCAGTTTTTAGGACATACCTAAGTATGCCCTAACAGGAAATCTGGTCAGACAGTCCTGGGGTCCTTCCATGGACACTGGGCTGTCTGCCCATATATGGTATGTCCCTCGATTGCGTCACAGGGATTCCATGTTCTGTCTTCGATGCCGGCAATCATTAGTGCAGCGCACTTGTCAGGACTCAGGAGCGGGGCAATGTCTATTACACAGCCGCGGCCCCACTCCAACATTTATGTATTACTAAACTAATATGTGCGGCCACACAACTTCGACTCCGTTTGAGGGTAAACGGCATCGAAACAATATCGAAGTTTCAATGCATCGTGCAACCCTACCTACAACTATGTCAAGCAAGATGCAAAGAGGTAAAACTCCAAAAATCTTTCTATCCTCAAGACTAAAATTGTTTGTGTCCTTAAGGGGTCAAAGTGCCCATACAGGTTAGATTAACGTGAGCTGAACCCGCTTATTTTGGGGGGAACAGCGGACCATTTAATGTGTACGTGGGAACCCAGACTCCTCCCCCCCCCCCCTTACATGCAGGTGGGGGTGGAGAGGATTGGGCATGTTGGATTTCGTAACGCCTGAACCTTTGTTCTCACAGGAGATAAGCTGCTGCTGGAGATGTCTGGGGTTGTCGGGAGGAGTTGCTATGTAGGTGTCTGACTATCATTAGGGCTTGTTCACACATTACGGAATTGCTTCAGAAAATTCCTGCAGCAATTCCGTTGAAAGTAGCAGACTTTCTGCTGCGTAAAAAAAATGCACAGTTTCCTGTGTTTTTGACTGCAGAAAATGGTGCGTATTCTTCAGCGTTTTTCTCAATGTTGGAAGATGGTGACGACATCTCTGAAAAACGCAGCAATTCCTCCACTTTCCGCAGCAGGAATTGGCATGCTGCGGTATGAAAAATACGCGCTGCAGGTCAATTTCTGCTCGGAATATTTATGTAGCGTTTGGATGAGATTACTTCAATCTCACCCACTTTGTTGCTACTGTATCCTGCTGCGTATTGTACGTCCGCAATTCCGGACGAACAATCGGCAGCAATTCCGCTACGTGTGGACGAGCCCCTGGAGTTTAAACCTTTGCTACCTGGTTTCTGGAATGTGTTCACACCTACAGTCTAGAAGATAAGGTTTCCAGTGACTCAGCTAATAGCCTTACTTTCCAGATGGGCCCATCACTTCATAGGACAGCCATAGTCTGTGTAATATAAAGAGTTTATTTAGGATGGTTACAGTGTCTGGTTGTCTACACCTCTCAGGAAGACTTATAGAGATTTTGGTAAAAACGATCAGATCCGTTCTTGGCAACGTGACTTAACCTGAGTGGGTGATACTGACAGGAATGCAGAGCTTCCTTGGCTGCTTCCCGCTCTTTTGTGGTGTAAAGTATCGTTTGACCTGTTAGTGCTGAAATGGATCCAGAACTTCCAGGTTTTTTTTCTTTCTCATGTTGCAGGGTCACTTGTTTAGTTTTGAGGTCTTTTCAGTTTTTTATCATCATTGTGTCTCCATGGAGGGATTACGCAGGCTAGCCGTTCTCCATAGAGCCCCTATTCATTGTGCTGGGATTGTAATAACGGGATCGTTTGCATTTGAGCCAGGTAGAAATGTTGCTGAGTTACATGAAGGGGGCTATATTAGGCTATATTAGGTGAGATTTTAAGTCGTTTTTTTTTTTAGTAACGGGAGCCTAACCTACTTATAGGAATTCTTCTGATAATAGAGAAGGATCGCCATGGGTAAAATCCATGCAGGCCGCCATAAAGGAGTTACAGGGCAACAATGAGGGCTTTGATCTCTCCTCTGCTGCCATGTTCTGTTATTGGATCTCTTGCTCATAAATAAAATGTATATTTTGCTAATTTCATAGTAGCAAGTAATGACCTTGCGCTACAAGTGCTCTATATTTTTCCCAGCGGGCATCCGTTTTGTTTTCCCCTCCAATACTAGTGCATGTGAAAAAGGGAAGAAGCTTATTTTGCTTCATCAATTGCACCGAGCATGAGGATTGACCCATTATTGTCCGTAATGGAGACCAGGAAGACTAAGCGTGCTCATACACATTATATAAACGCTAGCTTAACCTACCAATTTTGGTGTAACGAGCCAACCATCTATTGTGTATGTGTCCCGATTCTCCGTTGCAGGCAGATGTTAGGGGAAAGAAGGATTAGGCATATTGGATTTCATCATGCCCGATCCTTTGTTGTCACAGGAGATTAGCCACTGCCAGGAGCTTATTCCCCTCTCCCTATTGAGTACACGCTCAGCCGAGTCAAGCATGCATGTGTATGGAGGGGTCGGGAGGAATTGCGGTTGTCCGAACAAGCGTCTTCTAGACTGTTTTGCAAAACTTTCTTCACAAAATGTACTCTTTCGAATCCTGGAGATGTAGCAAAAGGCAGGGAGTCTATAGGGCAATGCTTTCTGGGGAAAAAGTACTCAAAAAGGTCTCTTGTTCAACCTAGAGATGGCTACCTTGTACTGATTACAGGCACGGACGGCCGCGGACTGTCCCCGCATTTAAAAGCTGTGCTCCCATTATAAAGTATATTGTTGTGGGGGGGGGGGGGGGTTCTTTCTTATAAGGGCCAGTTCACACAGTTTTTGGACGCGTCGGAAAACGTGCCAAAAAACGGCCAAAAATGCCTCCCATTGATTTCAATGGGAGACAGAGGCGTTTTTTTCCTGCAAGCGAAAAAAACGGCATGTGGGTAAAAGAAGGGATATGCCCCATCTTCGGGCGTTTACGCTTCTGACCTCCCTTTGACATCAATGGGAGGCAGAGAAAGCGTACTTTGTGGCGGTTTATGCCCGCGGCGCTCAATGGCCGCGGGCAAAAAACTGCATGAAAATCGGTGTGCAGGCAGAGGAATATCCAAATAGAGTTTTGAGGCAGATTTTCCTCCGGGTAGGTCTCGGCATTACTGAAATATCGACAATACTAGACCACGGATGCCAGTCATATAACCATGACCCGGGAGATCCTAGTGCCAGTAAACCCGATAGAACTGAACATTGACCCGGCACCGTATCGCTGCAGCTTGGCATAAAGTTTTATCCACAATAGACTGTATATTGCGAATAGATTTACGCTTTTCACCAGTCCCTCCTGTCCTGACAGACTTGACATGACTATGTATGACACGGTCATCCAATTATTTACTTGGGTGCCATGAAGACTACTATTTCACTGCACAGGCATAGAGGCGAAACTGGAGACTGGACCCGATCACCTGATCGCCGGAGCAGCTTGCTTCTAAAAAGGGGTAATTTTAGATTGGAAAACCCCTTGTTAAATGGATTGTCCCATGAAACCCTTTAATATGTCAATTCTATATGCTATAAAAGTGTACTCGGGGAGGGTCTGACCACTAGGACCCTATCTGATCTAGGGAACGATGATGCTTGGTCTGCTTCCCCAGGCGAGAAGTCGCTGTGGTTATTTATCTTGCAGTATTGAGGGAACATTGACTGGAAATCCTCGCTATTAACAAGCCCTCATGCAGAATACATTAGTCAGCTGGATATAGGAGCCTCCAAAGAGCTCTGTATACAATGCTGCTAGTAACCCTGATCTAGGGGGATGGGTTGGGGTAATCCGTCCTGTATCGAGGCTCCTCTATTCTTCCTGGCTTTTTTTTCTCCACATTCCAGGCTCTCGCTCTGTGTTGCCTCAGGGCTTCTTAATATCACATGCATTAAAAATAATATTTTTCCGTACAAAACCTGGGCCTGACTTGATTTTCTTTGGCTCGGTTTTAAGCTTAAAATGAAATGGCCGAGCCCCTGTCTTGTTCAGGTCAGTTCACTCCTGTTCAGATCCCTATGGTAAATGTCCCACCACACAGCGAGCCTGCAGGGAGTGTTCATATGGATGGATATCAATGTACCCAGTGACCATAGGATATCTCTATACATGAAGTGGGACGTGTTAAAGGGAAACGATCACCAAGTCATTGAAACACAATATACCACATGGCCGCTTTGATATTATAGAACAAATACTCTCACCGTCTGTCCGTTCTGACACCAACCCTTATGTATTTTTGCTGCCATATTTTTCTTGTTAAGAAAATGGTTGGAGATCCAACTTTTTCTCTGGGAGGGGAGATCCATTACTGGTTTTGGCTAAAGTTATACTGGGGAGGGGGGGGGGGGACTTAGACCACAGACATGTTGATGAACATAACTAGAACGAGGGGTCCGAGCTCCCTGTTCCTCCTCAATGCCCAACCGCTATGAATAGGAGTTTGAATGGAGCGTTTGTCACACATGCCTACTGCTACTCCATTCAATGTCTATGGGGCTGACGGAAACCGGTGAGCGCTATATTTGATTCTCTCCATGAGTCCCGTAATCCTTTAATGGAGCGGCAGCGCACATCCTGTGGGGTTAGAGTGGGATGTTGACTGTGTAATGCAGCCATTGCCCATAGGTGATGCCATGGGCACAGCTCCTGAACCCGCACCATCATTTTGCCGTAGTAGTAAAACAAGCCACAACGTAGTATTTTGGGGGGCGGGAAGGGGTTAAGGACATACATGGCTATGTGTTAGTGCAGGTAGTCCAGAATGACCTTGTAATTACTGCAGCTTATTGATGCAGGTGAAGATATTGTCTATATTCATATAATATCCTTATATTACAGTCTACATTGCGAATACAGGACACATAACTGAGAGGTGATGTCATCTAAGGGACTGCAATGACTACTTGGTGTATATGTGTATGCTTTAAGGAACATTTCCATAAAAGCCACCGTGGCCATTATTATTTCTGTCCACAGGGGTTATCACTAGGCTTTTTCCGACCCCAGAATGGCAACTTGGCATTATATATTAATTTGCCACCTGGCGACGTTTCTCTGCATGACCAGGCATATTTCTCACTTAAAGGGGTTTTCCCATAATCATTATTTATCACTTCTGCTCAGGTGATAAATTAATATGGGGCTGCCGAAGATAGCGGAGCGGCCCCTAATAGAAATGAATAGAGCGGTGGTGTCCGATATCAGATATTTATCACCTATCCTGTGGACATGGTCATATTGGTTGTCACCCAGCTTTTCTGGTAATGGATAGAACTGAGAAACGGCTGAAATTATTTATAAACTAGTGAACCACTTAATGACTGACACTTGAGGCCAGTCCTCTAAAGACATGAACGAGCCGATCTACCTATTCCTGTAAATTTGATTTGTTGTAAATTTTACAGTATTAAAAAAAATATCTACCGGCTTAATATCCTTGTATCTTCCTCAGGTCGACAGACAACAGTTTGAGGAGACGGTGCGGACATTGAACAACCTGTTCGCCGAGGCGGAGAAGCTTGGCGGCCAGTCCTATCTAGAGGGCTGCCTGGCCTGCCTCACTGCCTATACCGTATTCCTATGTATGGAAACGCACTATGAGAAGGTGGGTGTTGGGGCCATTATTACGGTACGGGCTTCGTGCGGCTTTCTCCATCTTCACTGCTTCTTCCATTTTGGCGCCCTTCAAGCTCTTACAGAGGAGTTTGTTTTTCTCCCGAAGAATTAAAGAGAGTGCGGATATAAAATGAGCCGTTTTTATTCCCGGTCAGCTGTGTTTAGATGAGTTTTTTTTTTTGGGAGAATGAATTGAGACCTTTCAGCAGCTCGGAGATGAAATGGCTTGCCACGTACAGACAGATCCTGGATTTATTTATTCAGCCAGGGCTGGCCAGACTCCGGTAAACCCTCTCCCTGCCACGAAGGATAAAGAGACAGTGCTCCCACCTACACCCGTGTATGTGCCCACCATCAAAGTGGTTAATAATCGCAGTCTGTGTCTTCAACCACCACCCCCCCCCCCCCCTTCAACCTGACTATAAATATTGGGTTGTTGGACAGCTCTTCCTAAGTGGCAGAGAAAGCCGTTGATTTGGATGAATTCACCTCTGTGAGAGGTATATAGTGTGAGCGCACACACGTTCTCAAGAATGGGGTTTTATGCATTTATCCACCTCGATCTTCCTGCAGATTAACCCTGGTGCTGCCAGAGAAATGTATTTAGAGATGTTTTTGACCATCGTACAGAGAACGGGCTACTAAATCTAAGGCGACTCAAAATTGACTTTGCTTACTTATTTATAGTAAAGTGCAATTTTTCCACTCTCCAAAAAGTGTCCTATTTACCTGTCGTGATCCCTGCGGATAAGTAGAACAAAGTGTCAGCAGCGCCACTTGGTTTCCCTTACGGTTTCACTCTGCTTTTTCTGGGTGGCCACACGGTTGTCCATTCTAGTCAATGGCCGCCTTGGAAAAAGCTAAGCGGATCATATCACACAGCACCCATACTCCGTCATGATGGTCTTTTTGTAAGCGTACACTATGCTGGATATTATAAGGGCAGATTGATTTTTCCACTGCTCATTGTTTAACCCATAGTATCTGAGATATTTGTGTGCCCCATCTCACCCCTGTTGCTTTTATTTCTAGGTTCTGAAGAAAATTGCGAAGTATATTCAGGAGCAAAATGAGAAGATTTATGCTCCGCAAGGCCTGCTCCTGACTGACCCCATAGAAAGGGGTCTCCGAGTGGTATCCTTTTAACTATTTCTTTCTATGACCATTTCAAGTTCCTCCTGGATAAACATCAGGTCATACACTGTTTTATATAGTTCTAGGAGTCTGTAAATGGGATGCAGACGACATGTTCCTTCAATGTCAAAATTGATCTTGCCCATCGGTATATGAAGCACAGAATTTGAAATTCCCCTGACCAAGTCTGGTAAAAAAAAATATATTCAGGAAGGTTCACAATAAAATCTAATATTTTTTTGTGAAGTACCTCCTAAATGTGAAAATGCTTTTTTTTTTTTTTCTACAGCACTGCACTATTAAAGAGGCACCCATGATTTTTGGTTTTAGCGCCCCCCCCTGTTTGTAATTGTGATGTGTATTGACTTACCTGGCGCTGAATTTCACACGCTACCGCTCTGTTCCAGGCCACCGTGCGGGTCACGTGACCTGCACTCTGACAAAGCAGATCCTACAGAGTCCACTGTAGAAGCCAGATGTCAGTGTGTCTATGCAAGTTTATAAGACTCGCCTCGAGGTTCTCATAGACTTGCGTTCAGACACTGACCTCCGGACCCTGCAGCAGATGCTGTAGGATACAGGGAGTCCGACTGAAGATCACGTGATGCCACGACGGCCCGCAACGGACTGGCATCCCGTGAAATACAGCACCAGGTAAGACAATACACCTCACTATATTACGTTTACAAACACGGGGTGCGGAAAAACACGAACTCAGAGTGCTTCTTTAATACCCTAGTAGAAGAGGGATGTGTGGACTGTACAACGCTGGAAGGAGCACAGGGTGCCGATTACCGCCTAGTGTCTCCCCCCCTCCCTTTTTTTAAATAGCGAGAGGCATGATACTTCCACATACCTTTTAAAGGGGCTTCAATTCCTCACAATTTTTCAAGATCTTGGTATCCTGTCAGTGAATGAGAACACTCTTGTTTACATTCACTGGCTGCATACTGGTGCATAGCTAGTCCTGCCTATACCTGAGAAGTGGGAGAAATTGTATCCAGCCTAGACAATGCCCTGTGAGCTAAAATGACTGATACATTGTAGCAAACTTGCAGAGAGATCTGTGCTGCTGCTTCTGATGTATTTCCAGGATCCTCCTATTTTGCACTAGTGTTTTATCAGATTTGTATGTGTTACTATGGAAACAAGTGGAATAGGATGCAGAATGAAGGGCCGATGCCTCAATAAGTGTTATTACTAAACCTTAGGTAATATAAACCTGCAGGGGTAATATAGCATGGAATGCTGGCCATTCAAACGAATGGACCACCATGTAGTGTATGGGTGGCTCTCTGTTTTGTCTCAGTGTATGACCTCGCTTTGGGGGATCTATGGTCAAAATGTTGCATCCGGAATACAGACCATTAAAGTCAGGTACACTATGCCTGTCTGAATTAGGCCGTAAGGCTTTTTTTACACAGGCCAGTGATCGGCAAACAGGCATTCATTTGAACGTTCATTCCCAATAGTTGAGTTGTGTAAACCGAGCAATGATCAACGAGCAAACACTCTTTCATCGCCTGATTGAATCTTTTCTGTGTCAAAAAAAATAGTCGCTAGTCGACAGCGCATCTTCCCGTGCAAACGACATGATGCAAATGTTTGGAGATGAACGATCGTATTAACTATTATTCATCCCCATACTTAATGATCATTGATTTTTGTGGATGGATCGAAGTGGTGCCGATCATCAATCAGCGCTCATTTATCGGCCATGTAAGAGGACCTTTGGTCTGTTGTAGATCCTTTTTCCTTGACCTAATTTGCAGATTGAGATTACGATCTATGAAGACAGAAGCCTGACTGGCAGATAGGACAGGTATGTTGCATAATATTTCTTCAACGGATCTATATCTCTTATATATGGGAATGTTTGATTTGAAAATAGTTTCTCCATCCTTAACCCGTTAGTGACCGGCCCATCGTGTTTCTACGTCGGTCACTAACGGGCCTTATTCCGATGCCATAGACTTTTTACGTCGCGGCATCGGAATAAGTAAACAGAGCAGGGAGCTGTCAAATCTCCCTGCTCTCAGCTGCTAGAGGTAGCTGGGGGCGTCCCTGCTCTGCCGTGTGAGATCGATATTAGTATCGATCTCACACGTTTAACCCCTCAGATGCGGTGCTCAATAGCGAGCACCACATCTGAGTGGTTTTGGAGAGAGGGAGGGAGCTCCCTCTCTCCCCCACCGACACCCGGCGATACGATCGCCGAGTGTCTGTGTCTCTAATGGCAGCCGGGGGTCTAATAAAGGCCCCCAGGTCTGCCTGGAGCGACTGCCTGCTAGATCATGCCGCAGGCATGACCTAGCAGATGCCTGTCCGTGTTAAACGGCCAGGCAGTAATACACTGCAATACAAAAGTATTGCAGTGTATTACAATAGCGATCGGAGAATCGCATATTATAGTCCCCTAGTGGGACTAGTAAAAAAGTGAAAAAAAAGTTTAATAAAGTTAATTTAAAAAAAAATGTGAAAAAAATGAAATACCCAGCTTTTCCCCTTACAAACTGCTTTGCTATTAAAAAAACAAAATAAAGTTAAAAAGTTACACATATTTGGTATCGCCGCGTCCGTAACGACCCCGACTATAAATCTATAACATTATTTAACCCGCACGGTGAACGCCGTAAAAAAAATAATAAAAAACTATGGAAAAATTGCTGTTTTCTGTGAATCCTGACTTTAAAAAAATGTAATAAAAAGTGATCAAAAAGTCGCATCTACTCCAAAATGGTACCAATAAAAACTACAAGTCGTCCCGCAAAAAAAAGCCCTCATACAACCGCATCGGCGAAAAAATAAAAACGTTACGGCTCTTTAAATATGGAGACACAAAAACAAATCATTTTGAAAAAAAAGCGTTTTACTGTGTAAAAGTAGTAAAACATACAAAAACTATACAAATTTGGTATCGTTGCAATCGTAACAACCCGCTGAATAAAGTTATTGTGTTATTTATACCACACGGTAAACGGCGTAGATTTAGGACGCAAAAAAGAGTGGTGAAATTTCAGATTTTTTTCGATTTTCCCCCCCCAAAAAAAAGTTAATAAAAGTTAATCAATAAATAATATGTACCTAAAAATGGTGTTATTAAAAAATACAACTTGTCCCGCAAAAAAACAAGACCTTATACAGCTATGTCGATGCAAAAATAAGAAGGTTATAGCTCTTGGAATGCGACGATTGAAAAACGTAAAAAATAGCTTGGTCATTAAGGTCCAAAATAGGCTGGTCATTAAGGGGTTAAATCTGTGTGGTTTTTTTTTTAAATTTGAATCGTATAGTTCCCAATAAATGACCCGGTTGTTACCATTCATCTTGTCATAGGGGCGTGTCCCTTCACAATCTGACACCGTTGACTTTGATTGGAGAGTTTCAGTGTGTATAGTGACACACCCCATTGACCAGAGGAATGATAACACCAATTTGTCAATTTATTTATACATTTCCAGAAGGAATAACAGTAGTAACGGCACAATTCAGAATTCTAAGACAACAATGCGCCAGAATTGTTATGAAGAATACAAATCTTTATTAAAACAAACCTGTCGGTAGAGCTGACAGGTCCCCTTTAACTTAAAGGGGTATTCTAGTTTCACAAATAAATGGTACCTTTTGTATAAGGAGTTATAAAATTCTTCAATGCACTTTTTGTAATTTCTCATGGTTTTCAAGATCTCTGCTTGCAGTCCTTTAATAGGAACTTTCATTGTTGACTTCCAGGGGATAAAAATCTGTCCCAGTGATGTGATGGACACACAGGTGCATGGCTCATTATAAGACACCGCTATGATAACTGTACTGTAACAAACCATGCACCTGTGTGTCCATCACATGACCAGGACAGGTTATTTTTCCAATGGAAGTAGACCATGAAGTTTCCTACTGAATGAAAGCAAACAGAGATCTTGAAAAAACCGTGAGGAATCGCTACAGAACGTATATTGGAAAGTGTATATATTTTTTCATTATACAGAAGTATCGGTAGAACCTTAAAGGGGTTTTCCCTCGAGGGACATTTATGACCTAGCCACAGGATATGTCCTAAATGTCAGATAGATGCGGGTCCCTCCTCTGGGACCTGCACCTATCTCTAGAACGGGGTCCCCTAAACCCAGTTCTACATCTGATTTCCGACCATGAAGGAGAAAAGACTGTAGCTCGCTGAGCTACGCTGTTTCCGTAAGCCCCATAGACCTGATTAGTAGTTACGGAAACAATGTAGCTCTCATGCTACACTACTTCCATAACTGCCATTCACTACTATGGGAGTTACGGAAACCGCGTAGCTCAACGAGTTACACTTGTTTCCGTAACTCCCGACCATGTAATGAGGAAGTGGCCGGGAGTCCGCATGTGCAAAAGAGCTAGAACGGGGTTTAGGGGGCCCCTTCTAGAGATAGGTGCGGGTTCCAGAGGTGGGACCCGCATCTATCAGATGTTTATGACCTATCCTGTGGATAGGTCATAAATGTCCCTCGTGGGAAAACCCCTTTAACTTGTTGAAACTGCGAGTAAAAAGTACTGAAGGTTGGCAAGTCAGATGTTGGCTAACACACTGGCATTGTGGGAAGAAGAGGGGCATGTATGCGCTTGGTCTATATACAGGGGTTTATAACACAATGCTGGGAACTTTATAAAACTCTAACCGAACTGTATCTCATATCTATCGTGTAACCAGGTGGTTCATCTGTTGTTGTAAATACTCTCCATTGCAAGACCGTCCTCCCTGACATTCCTCCAGTTGCCATTCCCATGTCAGCAGCACATCCTCAACGACTTCTCCATACTGTACCTCATGGACCCAGCACCCCTTCCTGTGCCAATCCGTGACCCTGTCAGCTTGCCCTCTTGGAACATCTGATGATCTCCTCCAGGACCTGATGAGAGAAGGTTGAATATGGCTCAGCAGAATGGACATCATCCACGGGGTTGGGGGGCTCACTTAAATGGGGGTAGTGCCAATTTTCTTTCACCCCCCCCCCCCCCACCTTTTTTTTTTTTGTATCTTTTGAGTGGAAGTGCATACGGTAAAGGTGGATGCAGTGATGGCTTCCGGAAATCAGGCTGGTGCGCGGGTGGACAGTGCTTGTGCCAGGTTGACCGTCATCTGTCACTTGACAGGGTGGAAATCATTATTAGAGGCAGCACTTTGTCATTGTTTTTTTTATTATACTGTATTATAGATATTCTCATTACATCTGCCCCTTTGTGTTCTCTTTTTGTGCCCGCTCAATTTTTTGGATTATTACAACTTGGTATTTATCATATATGTTTAGCACCAAAAGGTTTGTGAAGGTCGATTTCTGATTGACACTGGTGGTTTTGAAAGTCTTTGTTTTTCCTGAATGTTAGCATAGTATATTAACGGTTGCTCTGATGCCCACATATGGAAAAAGACCACCGGCACATGTAAAGGAACGTATACACGTTGAGTTGTGGGTAGCCAAAAGCATCTGAAGAAAGAGGGAGAAAAATGTGTTTGCAATGCCAATTCATTTTCCAGCTCGACCAGACGCTGCTCATTGGCACAGTTCTCATGCCCAGCGACCACCCTCTGTTCCTGTGCAGTCTTGATGCTGGTAGCAGATCCACTGTGTGTGGTAACTGGTATCCTGGTATTGAATATAAACTCCCTGCTCATGCCATGTAAACCTCTCCTCTTGTGTACATTAAGCCACTGTAACAAACCATGTGCTTTTATGTATTGGATTTATTATAAATAAACTAATTTATAGGGAAATTTTTGTTCAGTTTACTTCTATTTCAGTTATTAAAGGCTATGGACACCTTTTGATGGCGCTTTTTTTTTTTTTTTTTTTAATAAATGGATAAGTCCGTGTGATTAGTGTAACACCGGTCTCTTTTGCTATGCCCTGAATCCGTCAGTCCCGCGGACCTGACTGATTCAGTGTCGGAGGGTCCTTCATGTCTCTAACGTGCAGGATCCACTTGTAATCTGTCACAGCTAAGTTATGAACTTAGATGTGATAGTTTACAGGTGGATCCTGCGTGTCCGACACGCAAGACCTGCCGACACGGAGCACGTGACTGATTCAGTGAATAGCGAAGGATACAGCTGCTCTGTATACGGAATACATAACCGCTGTATCTCCAAGAGTAGAACTAATTTTTAATAAAAACTAATTGAGTACATTAGTCGCACTGACCTAAAAAAAACACCTTCAAAGGTGTCCATAGTCATATATGTTAACGAGTCGAATTACCTGAGGTACCATACTATAAAGTGTGGGCATGCTGAATTTTTCCATGAAAACTATACCCCTCCATTATAATGAAGTTGTTGAGGGGGACACTCCTTTAGGTTCAACTGCTACACAGAAGAAGCTTTAAAAGCGAAGTAATGTGGCCAGGAGGCTCTATGAAGTAGCAGCCACACATGAGTTGCCTTTATATGTCACCGTGAGTAAGGCAATGTATCGCCTATATATTAATTCTTTCACTAATTCAAAACCAAATGGGAAAACCTCATTATTTTTCATTTAGTCACCCATGGGGGCACCACCTGGAACGTTTATCCATGACCTGTATAGGAACAGAGGTTAAAAGGCCCCTTCCACCATTTCCTGCCCCTACAGTTGTCAAGTCAGGGAAAGTGGTCCCCCTGAGCTTTTTTCTGGGGGGGGGGTTTAGATTTATATATATATTTTTTTATATATGGATTCTAGTGGGTCTAGATTGTTGATGCCTCCTTCTTGACATCTCAACGTGCATTCAGCGCTCCACTTTGGGAGTCTGTTACTACCTAAAGATTCCGGGGTCCTGTGAGATTAAAGCTGAGCGGTGCTGAAGATTTCCTGCTTATTTCTGGTTCTCTCATTGGGGAGCCTGTGTCTGTATAGATAAAAACTTTACAGAGTTCTCGGAAGTCCTGCCGCGTACCACATGGATTGGGGCAGCGTTACGATGCCAGTGCGACTGAGTCAGGTCAGGGCGTGGCGTTCCCTGTGGCGATGTATGCAGATGCGACCGTTCACTTCAGCATGATGTCCACATTTTTGTCCTCTTCTGATCGGAGATCTGTGTTCCTCGTATCTGGTGCTTCTGGGTCTTCCTTATTGCTTGGCTTCATGTCTCTTCCAGGTCCTGAGGTGCAAAATTCCTGCGCTGGCAGAAGGTTATCTTCCCTGAGAACAAAAGGATCAGGCATGCTGAAATCCAACTGCCCGATGCGTCTATGCCCCGACATCTGCTGTTAGGGGAGAGTAGGAAGCCCCCATACACATTAGATGATTAGCCAATCCTTGTCAGGTTGATGTAATGTGTCTGGCCACCCTCAAGGCAGAGAAAGATGAAACTGATAAATCAAACTAGATAGCAAAAAAATTCATAAATGTGCAAAATGACTTACTGAATCGTATAAAAAGCAACTTTTACCAAAATCGTATCCTAAAAGTCATTAATGATGAACAGCAATTATTAATTCATGATTTTTTTTGTATTAGAGAAGAAGTAAAGTCTTCTCTAGCCTTTGTATCGTAAAATCAAGGCCCAATAAAAAAAAGTTTCTGGGTTTCAAATTTTGTCATCCTCAAATTCACAGGGAGATTCTCAATCCACATGGAAAATACCAGAGGGTCTTTATTCTCCTGAGTAAGAAGAAGTAGTTGATAAAAAGTATTATTCACTTCGCAGGACTTGCAAAATCTGGTGACAGAGCCTCGAATGCAACCCCTATCTCCTATTGCAGCAGATCGGTGCTGCATTGTAGATTAGAGTAACGTTTTTTTTTTTGTTTTTTTTTTAAAACGAGCATTTTTGGCCAAGTTATGACCATTTTTATATTTATGCAAATGAGGCTTGCAAAAGTACAACTGGGCGTGTTTAAAGTAAAAGTACAACTGGGCGTGTATTATGTGTGTAGCAGAGGGTAACAGAGAGTTGGATTCAGCGCTGTGTTTGGAATAAAACTGAAACTATTTCCAAGTTTTACTAGTCTTCTGGTTAAAAAGGTCCAAAGGTATGGAGTCCTAGTGTGCAAGAAGGAATATCGATCCAGTGATGGAGCCTACGCGTTTCAGACGTGTCCAACGTCCTTAATCCTGGCTGCTAATATTTTTCCTTTTCTTATATTGTGTGTACATCGGGACGTTTTTACTTCTTTTACTAGCTGGGTGTTAGGAATCGGAGTGTATGATGCTGACGAATTAGCATCATCCACTTCTCTTCGTTACCACCCAGCTTCTGGCAGTGCACAGACACAGCGTGTTCTCGAGAGATCACGCTGTGACGTCACTCACTTCCTGCCCCAGGTCCTGCATCGTGTTGGCCACATCGGCACCAGAGGCTACAGTTGATTCTGCAGCAGCATCGGCGTTTGCAGGTAAGTAGCCACATCGATTTACCTGCAAACGCCGATGCTGCTGCAGAATCAACTGTAGCCTCTGATGCCGATGTGTCCTCGCTCGTCCGACACGATGCAGGACCTGGGGCAGGAAGTGAGTGACATCACAGCGTGATCTCTCGAGAACACGCTGTGTGTCTGTGCACTGCCAGAAGCTGGGCGTTGTGAAGAGAAGTGGATGATGCTGATTCGTCAGCATCATACACTCCCATTCACAACGCCCAGCTAGTAAAAGAAGTAAAAAATGCCCCGATGTAACACACACAATACACGCCCAGTTGGACTTTTACTTTAAACACGCCCAGTTGTACTTTAGAAAGCCTCATTTGCATAAATATAAAAATGGTCATAAAAAAAAAAAACGTTACTCTTATCTACATTGCAGCGCCGATCTGCTGCAATAGGAGATAGTGGTTGCAAAATCTGGTGACAGAGCCTCTTTAACTACGTGGCACTATGAAAGTTGTAAGTTGCAAACCACAATCTATTCAAGATGAGCTATTTGGGGGTTTAAGGTGCAGAAAGAGTTTTTCCCATTATCGAAAATTTGAAGTAATGATTTTGGAACAGTGGCAAATTTCCAGTAAAGAGACTAGGAATGTCAAGATTTAAAAAAAATACACTCTCTAGCTGGATTCAAATGGGACAGAAATGATGATTTTTCGCAAAATCTCCATGTTTTAAGTGGCTTTTGCGGCGGATTTCACCTTTTCTACATTGGAAAGGGGTGAAATCCGCAGTGAATAGAATGAGCATCCTGCTGATCTGAAAATCAACCTGATCCTTTTGTTCTCCGGGAAGACAACCTGCCAGCGTAGGAATTTTGCAGTGTGCGCTTCTTTACGCCCAAAAAATGTTCAGCAGCATGTGGATGAGATTTGTTCAAATCTCATCCACCTGGCTGGGACTGTAATCCACTGCAGCATTTCAGTCCCGTGTGAATCCGGCCTTTATTTGATGCTAAATAAACAAAAGTTTGAGACAAATTCCCTAAAACTGATATACAAATGTGAAGGTAGTTAAAAAAAAAAAAGAAGTTCCTATACATTTCTTCCTTAAATAAAAAAAAAAAAGCTGATGCTTTAGCGGAGACATTTCGCCTTGGGGGATCATGAATGCCTTTTCAAATTTTGAACTTTTGTCAATCTGGGGATAGTCCATCGAAGAACAAATTATGCTCTGTTTTCAGTCCAGAACTGTATACAATTCTTGAGCAGGCAGCAGATAAAAACAATGATAAGAAGAGTGTTCAAGAAAAGACAGTCCTTTCATCCCCCTACAACTCCGAACCAGGAATATAACAGGAAAGGAAAGACCAGAAGACTGAGCTACCATAAAGGAGGTACAGGTTTTTTCTCCAAGCTAAATAACAATCCTGGTATCAAGCAATGACATCATAGTGGGGGGGGGGGGGGGGAATTTCTTTCTGCAATAGGAAAGATTAACCCAAAACTAATGGGTACTTGGAAAAATCCAACAGGGATACAGTGTAGAATTCTCTTGTAACCATTCATCCATCGAGTTTCCTTTTAAAGGACAGATGTCGCAAAAAAAATATTTTTTGTATCAATTTGCTTTTAGTGTTTTATTAAAATACATTTTATTTATTTGTGTGTTTTGTGTTTTACTTTTTTTTTTTTCTAACTTTTTCTTCACTATGGGGGCTGCCATTTTTTTTTTCATCTCTGTATGTGTTGATTAACGACACATACAGAGATGGAATACGGCACATACATCCCCATAGAGAATGCGAACGGGAGCCGTTCGCATTTACTATGGTGTACGCCGTCTGTGTGGGAACGGCGCATGCACCGCTCACACACAGTCCAAATGGAAGGTCTTCGGCCGAGTGACATTCAGCGCCATTTTCTTGTGGACCGGAAGCCGTGGCCGTACAGTAAGATGACTACTTCCGGTCGCGGCTTCCGGACATGTGATTAGAAGCAAGCACTAGGACCGGAGGGAGCGGCGGCGGCAGGAGCAGGTAAGTTATGTTTGTGTTTTAGTGTGTGATTACTACTGTATGTAAGCCTACTACACTGTGTTAGCTCAAAAAATGGCGGCACACAGTGTAGGAGGTTTGAACATTCAACCCCCTCCTTTCTCGGCACTAGCCAGGATAAAGGAGGGGGGATTGTGTGAGGACACTAGAGCGAGTGTGTCTTCTCCAATTTTGCAGCATAAAGCAATGTGGTTGCTTTACCACATGCCAATGCTGCAATTTTGGGAATTGCTCCCTCTAGTGACCAGCACAGGAAAATGTTATAAATTAGAATCTAATTTATAATATTTCCTGACTTGTGAAAAAATGTAAAAAAATTAGAACAATGTCTAATCATGTATATAATAACTGTTTAACTAAAAAAAAAAAAATTTCTAGCGACACATTCCCTTTAAGTACAAGATTTTAGGTGTCAATTCTTTGCTAGCTGCCGGTGTGGTTGAATCAGTTCCTGTAGAAGAACAGGGTAAAGGCCATTGAAGGAAAAAAACAATGTGATTTAGCCTTGGGAATGTTCACAGAACCAAACAAAGATAGCGGCTTTGGCAGGCCAAAACTATAGTCAGTGATTATGTAGTCAAAAAAGAAATCACAGAAAAATCAGCTGATCAAAAAAAATGACACAGTATAACGCAACCGGTTCCCGACCGCTGGCTGTGTATTTACGGCCAGCGGTCAGGGTCCTTAAAACCCGCGCCATAGACTATTTACGGCATGGGTTTTTGCTTGCTGCCCGAGCGATCGGGCAGTTGAATGTCTGGTCTCTGGCAGTCAATGACTGCTGGGGACCCTGAGAAGATCTCTTCTACATATCGCTCAATGAGTGCTGTGTATAGGAATAGAGGCAGCGGCCGCGCCGCTGTCTCTATTGGTCCCGGTGATCGTGTGACTGATCACATGATCGCCGAGTGCCGTTAGTGGCAGGCTGCTGCTGGGTCTTACTAGACCCAGCACAGCCCTATTAGTGACAATAGTCACTATAAGAGGGTTGATTTACCCTGTGCTATGCAGCCCCAGTTACAGTGGAAAAACATGGAGTAAGAGAAGAAAGAAAAAAATTAAAAAGTCCTCCAAAGGTCTTTTCTGACCTTTTGAGGGACAGACCATAGTAATAAAAAAATAAAAGTAAAGCAAAGTGCAATTTTTTTTTTATAATACACATAAAATACCCACCCCCCCCCCCCAAAAAAAAAGTCGTCCCCCCCGCCAATCATTGTCGTAATGCTAGCCCTGAGCCAATTACCCTAATATAGACATTTAATATATTAAAGTTTACGGTAGACAATGACGATCACAAATAAAGCTTATTTTTTTACTATTTTCAAACTTTAAAGAGGCTCTGTCACCAGATTTTGCAACCCCTATCTGCTATTGCAGCAGATAGGCGCTGCAATGTAGATTACAGTAACGTTTTTATTTTAAAAAAACGAGCATTTTTGGCCAAGTTATGACCATTTTTGTAGTTATGCAAATGAGGCTTGCAAAAGTCCAAGTGGGTGTGTTTAAAAGTAAAAGTCCAAGTGGGCGTGTATTATGTGCGTACATCGGGGCGTTTTTAATACTTTCACTAGCTGGGCGCTCTGATGAGAAGTAACATCCTCTTCTCTTCAGAACGCCCAGCTTGTGACAGTGCAGATCTGTGACGTCACTCACAGGTCCTGCATCGTGACGGCCACATCGGCACCAGAGGCTACAGTTGATTCTGCAGCAGCAACAGCGTTTGCAGGTAAGTCGATCTTACCTGCAAACGCTGATGCTGCTGCAGAATCAACTGTAGCCTCTGCTGCCGATGTGGCCGTCACGATGCAGGACCTGTGAGTGACGTCACAGATCTGCACTGCCAGAAGCTGGGCGTTCTGAAGAGAAGAGGATGTTACTTCTCTTCACAGCGCCCAGCTAGTAAAAGTATTAAAAACGCCCCGATGTACGCACCTAATACACGCCCACTTGGACTTTTACTTTTAAACACACCCACTTGGACTTTTGCAAGCCTCATTTGCATAATTACAAAAATGGTCATAACTTGGCCAAAAATGCTCGTTTTTTAAAAATAAAAACGTTACTGTAATCTACATTGCAGCGCCTATCTGCTGCAATAGCAGATAGGGGTTGCAAAATCTGGTGACAGAGCCTCTTTAAGCCTAAAAATTCTGAAATAGCCAAAAGGATGTGTATAAAAATGATAAAAAAAAAAAGAAACCTGCATTGTCTATGGAAAAAAAACAACACAGAAATCATGGCGCTAGCTCAACAAATAAAAAAGTTATAGCTGTTTAACTAAAGAGTGCTAAAAATGGCTAAACAGTGTCTGGTTCTGAAGGATCAAAATAGCCTGGTCATGAACCGGTTAATATATTGAGATACAAAAGGGAAAATGATTATCCCTCCAATTCTTTTCACGCGTGTCGTACGCACCTATATTACTCTATGGGGCAGTGCAGACAATGCGTGAATTTTGCGCAGCGTGAGTGCGTTGCGTAAAATTCACGACATGTTCTATAATCGTGCATTTTTCGCGCATCACTCACCCATTGAAGTCAATGGGTGCGTGAAAACCACGCATGCCGCACGGAAGCACTTCCGTGCGAACTGCGTGATTCGCGCAAGAACTGTCAAACTGAATGTAAACAGAAAAGCACCACATGCTTTTCTGTTTACAAACATCCGAACGGAGTGTCTTAGAGATGACCGAACCGAACTTCACCGGGTTCGGCCGAACTCGTTTTGACCAAACCCGGCAGGAGACAGTCACTGTCCAGGGTGCTGAAAGAGTTAAACTGTTTCGGCACCCTGGACAGTGACTTCCGATCCCAATATACGTGAACGTGTAAAAAAAAAAAAAAAGTTCTGACTTACCGATAACTCCCGGCTTCTTCCTCCAGTCTGACCTCCCGGGATGACAATTCAGTCCAAGTGACAGCTGCAGCCAATCACAAGCCAAGCACAGGCTGCAGCGGTCACATGGACTGCCGCGTCATCCAGGGAGGTGGGGCCAGATGTCAAGAGAGGCGCGTCACCAAGCACGCGTCACCAAGGCAACGGCCGGGAAGTTCTCAGTAAGTACGAACCTCTTTTTTTTTTTAAACAGGTTACTCGATATGGTGATCGGAATTCACTGTCGAGGGTGCTGAAAGAGTTACTGCCGATCAGTTAACTCTTTCAGCACCCTGGACAGTGACTGACGTCGACTAGCCTCATCTCTATGATGGCTGCTGCGCGAAAATCACGCAGCCGCGCATCATACACTGATGACACACGGAGCTGTCAAGTGCCTTTTGCGCACGCAAAACGCTGCGTTTTTTTGCCTGCGCAAAACGCACACGCTCGTGTAAATGAGGCCTAAGGGTGAGGGGAGAGTTTTTTATTTTTATTTTATTCATTGAGTTGAGGGAACAAGAAAAATAACTGACCCAAGTATACCCCATCAGGTCACCCTTCCTAGTTGGAGTAACGCCCCTACTCAAGGGATGACTCCAACCTTTACCCTAGATACCCTATTAATGGCCTAGCCAATACTTTATAGTGGATATCGGGTACAGAGGTGGGACCCAGATAGGCAAGTGCACAAATAGAAATAGCAAAAACTTCAAACTGTGCACAACAATGGGTAGACACGTGACGGAAAGAGAAAATGATAACCAGCAAAAAGATATACTCATACAAAAACATACCACAACCACCAGACGGAGGTTGTGAATGATAAAAAATGAAATCAGTATGTCTAGAGAGGTGGCTCTGATTGACTTAAAATAATAAGCTGCGTTACAATGTGTTTCCCCTGAAAATTGTCAGGTTCATCTGGGAACAAAACTAGTAGTAAAAAAGAAATAGTCAAAAAATAAGATCAATACTTGTAAGACATAATGCAACAGAGCTGGATTTAATAAGTCCCACTGTTTCAAGATTAACAGCAATGAATAACCGCAAATAAAACCAATGTATCATGTCGGTTGAGGTGGTTACAACCCAGGTTACCATGTGTAGTACAGCGAAGGAGAAGATAACCCCATCACTTCACACGGAGGCTCTCCAGGCTACTTCTGTCCTGGAATCCCTCATTGCAGACCATGATCGTGCATGTGGTAGGCACGGATTTAGCCTTTGGGCATAAAGTCCTGCTGGCTGTTGTCCCTTCCTAGCTGCTATCTCCACGCGGTGCCATCAGGACGGACAAAATGGAAAAAGAATTAGCCGCCCTAGTAATTCGGTTTTAAGGATTCCACCATGGCGGGATATAGATATTTTCCTCCTGTTATTTGTTTCTTATGTGTATAAAATACCCAATAAAGATAAATTGTGGAAAAATATCAATGTAGTTATTTGGAAAACACTGGTGGCAGGGGCCTTATAACCTCTCTCTGCATAAAAACATTTGTACATTTTACGAGCAATATAGTTCTATACACAACACCAGAATAGTGCTCAGTACATAAATACAGCCCCGGAACCAAGCTCAGTACATATATACAGCACCAGCACAAATACAGCTCAATTTAGTGCAACCCCTGATGTATAAGTTCACACGAAATTGTTTCCAGCTCCCAGCATGGCCCGAACAATGGTAAGGATATGCTGGGAGTTGCTGTTTCACCAAAAAAATAAATCATATCATAATCATACCACCCATCATCTCGCTGCAGATCATACAGTGACTACAGTACATGATTAGAGACAGAATGAACATTTACATTAAGTGACTCACAGGTGACGTCTCAAATTCTGGTTCTTTTTCTCCATCCGGTCCAGACCTCTATGATGACTTCTCCCGGTCACAGCCCATTTCTGCAGTTTGCCACTCAGATGTCTTCAGCTTCTCACTTTTCCTACATTTCTACACCTATAGTTCTCATTATACCACATACTACGCCCCTAAATATAATAGCGTACCATATACCATACACTGTCACACACGCACACGCACACACACACCGTGCCCCCTGTAGATAGTGCCCCTATATAGCCCACCCCTGTATAGTGTCCCACATATAGTGCTCTACAGATAGCCCAACCCTGTATATAGCCCCATGTAGATATAGCCCACCCCTGTATATAGTGCTCCACGTATAGCCCAACCCTGTATATAGCCCCCATGTAGATATAGCCCTCCCCTGTATATAGTGCTCCGCAGATAGCCCACCCCTGTATATAGCCCCCTGTAGATATAGCCCACCCCTATATATAGTGCTCTACAGATAGCCCAACCCTGTATATAGCCCCATGTAGATATAGCCCACCCCTGTATATAGTGCTCCACGTATAGCCCAACCCTGTATATAGCCCCCATGTAGATATAGCCCTCCCCTGTATATAGTGCTCCGCAGATAGCCCACCCCTGTATATAGCCCCCTGTAGATATAGCCCACCCCTATATATAGTGCTCCACAGATAGCCCACCCCTGTATATAGCCCCCTGTAGATATAGCCCACCCCTGTATATAGTGCTCCACAGATAGCCCACCCCTGTATATAGCTCCCCTGTAGATATAGCCCACCCCTGTATATAGTGCTCCACATATAGCCCAACCCAGTATATAGCCCCCCTGTAGATAGAGCCCCACCATAGAAAAAGCCCCCTGTAGATAAAGCTACCCCCGTAGATAATGCCACACACTTTTTTATTACGATAAAATAACAAACTATTCAAACTCACCTTAATCCCGTTCCCACGCTGTCCGGCAGCAATGGAGATCTGCTCTCTTCTGAGCAGGTCTCCTGGGGTTGAACGCTTCCCTGTCAATCAGCGCCTTTCAACGACGCAAGCGGCGCAAAGTATCGCGCCGCTTCACTCGTAGAAAAGCGCTGAATGGCCGGCAGTGGCGGATTAAATAGACCATAGGCCCTGGGGTGTTCCACAAACTTGGGCCCCACCGCCGCTCTGCCGTATCTATAGTGAACACCTTTTTGTGTGAGCATTGACAAATGGGTGTTATGATTCCCCTTGTCAAAGGGCTGTGTCCCTACATACTGACAGTCTCCAACCATCGCTGACCGTATCACACTGTGTAGGGACACTTCCTCCTGACAATGGGAATGTAGACACGCATTTGTCTATTAGCTCTGGGTACACAGAAATATGTAGAATACAAGGATTACCTGCAACAGACATGTCAGGAGAGGAGATCCCCTATAGATCCAGTGACGGCTTCTCTGATGGGAGCCGTTTTCTTTTCTTCTCCATCTGACGCAGACCGTTATGGCGACTTCTCCTGATGAGACATCTTTGCCCATCACTTCTGCAGCCATTTCCAGCCCCTATAGAAACACACAAATTTAGACACCCAGGCCCAGGCCCATACATTAAAGGGGTGGTGCTGGCACAGACCATTTTTTATACTGATGACCTATCCACGTGCCCGGACAACCCCTTTTACTCAGACTAAATTTGGACCACAGACTAGATTATAGAATACATACAGACCCCAGACCTTCTAAACTATTGCAGTCCCCAGACCAGACCCCCCCTAAACAAATACAGACCCCATCACAAGTACCCTGAATAAATACAGACCTCAGACCGGACCCCT
The DNA here is from genome assembly GCF_050947455.1 of Rhinoderma darwinii. NCBI lineage: Eukaryota > Metazoa > Chordata > Amphibia > Anura > Rhinodermatidae > Rhinoderma > Rhinoderma darwinii. The sequence goes on from NC_134689.1 coordinate 370,574,015, forward strand.
AAATACGAACACCAGACCTGACCCCCTACACTAATAATGACCCCAGACCTGACTCCCTTAATAGAGACCTCAGACCAGACTTCCTAAACGAATACAGACCCCTAAATAAAGACCCCAAAACTAATACAAACCCCTAAATACAGACCCATAAACTAATACAGACCCCAGACCACACACCCAAATACAGACCCCCTAAATACAGACACCAGACCTCAAACTAATACAGACCCTCTAAATACAGACCCCAGACCAGACCCCCTATTCTAATAGAGACCCCAGACCAGACCCCTAACCTAATACAGACCCTAGAACAGGCCGCCTAAATAGACCCTGTAAACTAATACAGACCCCAGATCAGACCCCCTAAATACAGACCCCTAAATAAAGACCCCTAAACCAGGGGCGTAACTAGGAAAGACTGGGCCCCATAGCAAACTTTTGACTGGGGCCCCCCCTCCCCTGGGTGTCACACAACCCCCCCCCCCCTTGTATATAGTGCCTTTTTTACAGCCCCCCCTGTAGATAACGCCATACAGCCCCCCCTCTGTAGATAGCGCCATACATCCCCCTGTAGAGAACGCCATACAGCCCCCCTGCAGAGAACGCCATACAGCCCCCCCCTGTAGAGAACGCCATACAGCCCCCCTGCAGAGAACGCCATACAGCCCCCCCCTGTAGAGAACGCCATACAGCCCCTCCCTGTTGAGAACGCCATACAGCCCCTCCCTGTAGGGAACGCCATACAGCCACCCCCCCCCCCTGTAGGGAACGCCATACAACGTCCCCCCTCCCAAAAAAATGCGACCTACAGTGTGTCCTACAAAATACATGTATCCCCTCTCCACAGGATCTCCACAGGATAGGGGATACATGAGTGATCGCTGGCAGCGATAGGGAGAACGGAGGACTGAAAGTCCCCTGAACTTCTCCATGACAAACCTCTGACTTCCGGCGTCTGCGCAGCTCAATAAAAATGAAAGGAGCGCTGGTCACGCATGCGCACAAGCACGACCGGTGCTCCATTCATTTCTACGAAGTCCGAGGTTTGTGATGGAGAACGTCAGGGGACTTTCAGTCCCCCGTTCTCCCTATCAATGCCAGTGATCACACATGTATCCCCTGCCCTGTGGAGATCTTGTGGAGAGGGGATACATGTCCTGTGGAGATCCTGTGGAGAGGGGATACATGTCCTGTGGAGAGGGGATACATGTCCTGTGGAGAGGGGATACATGTCCTGTGGAGATCCTGTGGAGAGGGGGAGGGGATACATGTCTTTTGCTCTATTTTGCGCCTTCAGGACCAGACACCGTTTAGCCATTTTTAGCACGTGTTAGTTAAATGGCTATAACTTTTTTATTTGTTGGGCTAACGACGTGATTTTTGCGACGTTTTTTCCGTAGACAATGCAGGTTTCATTTTTTTATCGTTTTTATACGCACCTTTTTTGCTATTTTAGAATTTTTATTCATAAAGTTTGAAAATAATAGTAAAAAAATAAGCTTTTTTACATTTCAGCTATTTTTTTTTTGGTAATAACATAGTTTTACCCTAAAATAGACCTTTTATTTGTGATCGCCATTGTCTACCGTAATTTTCTATATATTACATGTCTATATTAGGGTAATTGGGTCAGCGCTAGCGTTACAACAATGATTGGCGGGGGGGGGGGGGAAGTTTTTTTTTGGGGGTGGGTATTTTATGTGTATTTATTATTACATTTTTTTTGCACTTTACTTTATTATATTTTTATTACTATGGTCTGTCCCCCAAAGGTCAAAGACGACCTTTGGGGAACTTTATATATATTTTTTCTTTCTTTTACTCCATGTTTTTCCACTGTAACTGGAGCTGCACAGCAGCCCCAGTTACAGGGGAAATCAGCCCTCTCATAGTGACGATTGTCACTAATAGGGCTGTGCTGGGTCTAGTAAGACCCAGCAGCAGTCTGCCACTAACGGCACCCGGCGATCATGTGACCAGTCACATGATCACCGGGAGGAATAGAGACAGCGCCGCTGCTGCTGTCTCTATTCCTGTACACAGCGCGCATTCAGCGCTGTGTACAAGTGATCAGAGAAGACAGAAGCAGCGAAAGCTGCTTCTATCCTCTCCTCAGGGTCCCCGGCAGTCACTGACAGCCGGAGACCCGACATTCAGGTGCCCGATCGCGCGGGCAGCAAGTTAAAACCCGAGCCGTAGAAAGTCTATGGCTCGGGTTTTAAGGACCCTGACCGCTGGCTGTAAAAATACAGCCAGCGGTCGGGAACCAGTTAATGGCAGAGCGGGGAGATACGTCCCTGCTCTGCCGTAGTGTCCAGTGGCGTCCCGCTGTAGCAGCTGCTAGCGGAGCCTCCGGTCATGGTGGGGGCCCGTGCTGGCGGGCGACACGGGCCCCCTCATGCCGCGGGCCCCGTAGCAGCCGCTACTGCTGCTACGGCGGTAGTTACGCCACTGCCCTAAACTAATACAGACCCCAGAACAGGCCCCCTAAATAGACCCTATAAACTAACACAGACCCCTAAATATACATACCCTAAACCCCTCAAACTGATACAGACCCCAGACAAGACCCCCTAAATACAGACCCCTTAAACTAATAGACACCAAACCTCCTAAATACAGTCCCCAAACCAGGCCCCCTAAATACAGACCCCCACACCAGACACCCTAAATACAGTCCCCCTAAATACAGACCCATTAAACAAATCAATCCCCTTATACTTACATAGTCAGTCTTCTCTGTGGAGTCGCTGCTGCTGCTGCTGCTGCTGGAAGTTCTGCGGTCATGTGACCAGCAGGTCTCTAAGCAATAGTAAGAACTTCAGAGATGAGGTCATGTGACCTTATGTCTAAAGGTCCTTTTGCAGGACATACACAATTTCGTCGCTGTTTTTGCCGCAATTCACAGCAAAATCGCGACAAAACTACAATGTACCATGATAATCCGCCATTGATGGCCGGGCACGGAACGTACCCGGTTATTCATTGGTTCTAATTGTACCTGTGTCCTATAGACGCAGGTACAATTATAGTGCAGGAGGGGGTGGCGCTGGCGCCCCCCTCTAAGTTGCGCCCAGGGCACATGCCCCACCTGCCCCCCATAGCTACACCCCTGCATACAGCATCTACATGGGCCATAGCAACCTGACATCAGGAGATAACCCATTGACATCTATAGGACATACCTCCCAACTTTTTAATTTGGAAAAGAGGGAAATTTTATGCCACACCCCCTAACCACGCCCAATATCCAGCATCAACACATCAAATCACGGCCAGATCCTTCTGCAAATAACGCGCACACATTCTCACTGCGTATCTCTGGACTGTCTGGATATCACCGATATTACGGATCCGGTTATATCGTCTTTATGTTACTTTTCCTATCTTGGGTATAACATTTGCTCATCACGGCGGCAGCAGCTGCAGGACAAACCAAAAGGCTGAGAACAATGAAAGTCAAGAGGGAGACCCTGTGGTTGATGACTTTTCAATTGACAGGTAGCAGAGTTACATGATGGGGATATTTTTTTCCAGTTGTGTAACTCTGCTACCAGTCAATGGAAAAATCATCCACCAGAGCCCCCCTGTATATCGCTCCAAACAGCCCCCCTGTAGATAGCTCCACACACAGCCCCCTGTACATAGCGCCAGATACAGCCCCCTGTACATAGCGCCAGATACAGCCCCCTGTAGATAGTGCCAGATACAGCCCCCCTGGACATAGCGCCAGATACAGCCCCCTGTAGATAGCTCCACACACAGCCCCCTGTACATAGCACCAGACACAGCCCCCCTGTAGATAGCTCCACACACAGCCCCCTGTACATAGCGCCAGATACAGCCCCCTGTACATAGCGCCAGATACAGCCCCCTGTAGATAGTGCCAGATACAGCCCCCCTGGACATAGCGCCAGATACAGCCCCCTGTAGATAGCTCCACACACAGCCCCCTGTACATAGCACCAGACACAGCCCCCCTGTATATAGCCCCACACACAGCCCCCCCCCCCCCCTGTAGATTGCTCCACACATGTTCATGTCATGCTGCCTCCAGGAATCAGGCGCCATTACATTTGGTGATTGTCCTCAACTCTGGACTCTCTGGAGATGGACTGGGCTGCAGGTCATTAAAGCCCTCAAACTGACTCTTAATCCCTTAATGACCAGCCTATTTTAAACCTTAATGACCAAGCTATTTTTTACGTTTTTCAATCGTCGCATTCCAAGAGCTATAACCTTTTTATTTTTGCGTCGACATAGCTGTATAAGGTCTTGTTTTTTGCGGGACAAGTTGTATTTTTAATAGCACCATTTTTAGGTACATATTATTTATTGATTAACTTTTATTAACTTTTTTTTGGGGGGGAATAGAAAAAAATCTGAAATTGCGCCACTCTTTTTTGCATCCTAAATCTACGCCGTTTACCGTGTGGTATAAATAACACAATAACTTTATTCAGCGGGTTGTTACGATTGCAACGATACCAAATTTGTATCGTTTTTGTATGTTTTACTACTTTTACACAGTAAAAACGCTTTTTTTTCAAAATTATTTGTTTTTGTGTCTCCATATTTGAAGAGCCGTAACGTTTTTATTTTTTCGCCGATGCGGTTGTATGAGGGCTTTTTTTTTGCGGGACGACTTGTAGTTTTTATTGGTACCATTTTGGAGTAGATGCGACTTTTTGATCACGTTTTATCACATTTTTTTTAAGTCAGTATTCACAGAAAACAGCAATTTTTCCATAGTTTTTTATTAATTTTTTTAAGGCGTTCACCGTGCGGGTTAAATAATGTAATAGATTTATAGTTGGGGTCGTTACGGACGCGGCGATACCAAATATGTGTAACTTTTTAACTTTATTTTGTTTTTTTAATGGTAAAGCATTTTGTAAGGGGAAAAGCTGGGTTTTTCATTTTTTTCACATTTTTTTTTAATTAACTTTATTAAACTTTTTTTTCACTTTTTTACTAGTCCCACTAGGGGACTATAATATCCGATTCTGCGATCGCATTTATAATACACTGCAATACTTCTGTATTGCAGTGTATTACTGCCTGTCCGTTTAACACGGACAGGCATCTGCTAGGTCATGCCTGCAGCATGATCTAGCTGGCATTCACTCCAGGCAGACCTGGGGGCCTTTATTAGACCCCCGGCTGCCATTAGAGACACAGACACTCGGTGATCATATCGCCGGGTGTCGGTGGGGGAGAGAGGGAGCTCCCTCCCTCTCTCCATAACAACTCAGATGCGGTGCTCGCTATTGCGCAGCGCATCTGAGGGGTTAAACGTGTGAGATCGATACTGATATCGATCTCACACGGCAGAGCAGGGACGCTCCCAGCCCTCAGCTGCCTCTGGCAGCTGAGAGCAGGGAGATTTGACAGCTCCCTGCTCTGTAAACGTATTCCGATGCCGCGACGTAAAAAGTCTATGGCATCGGAATAAGGCCCGTTAGTGACCGACGTAGAAACACGATGGGCCGGTCACTAACGAGTTAAGGAGCTTTTGGGTCTTGTTGATGTTATCGTTTAGCATGCTTCTTTGCCTGCTGCTAATTTGGATGGATAGGTACTCTGGAGACAGGTTGTTCATCTCATGCTGCCTCTAGGAATCAGGTGCCATTACATTTGGTGATTGTCCTCAATCAACTCTGGACTCTCTGGAGATGGACTAGGCTGCGGCCATTAAAGCACTCAAACTGATTCTGAAGGAGTTCTTGTGCCTGGTTGTTGATGTCATCGCTTAGCTTGCAGCTTTGCCCACTGCACATCAGGATAGCGAGGTTCTCTGGAGACAGGTTGTTCGTGTCATGCTGCCTCCAGGAGTCAGGCGCCATTACATTTGATGATGTCCTCAGCTCTGGAGTCACTGGAGATGGACTGGGCTGCAGGCCATTAAATCACTCAAACTGACTCTGAAGGAGCTTTTCGGTCTTGTTGATGCCATTGTTCTGCACGCTTCTTTGCCTGCTGCTCATTTGGATGGATAGGTGCTCTTGAGACAGGGTGTTCATGTTGTGATGTCTCCAGAAATCAGGCGTCATTACTACTGGTGATGTTCTCAGCTTCGGATACCCTAGATCTTTTGTTATTGGATCAGAAATGTGTTCTGCTCCATCTATTTTGGGTGGTGGGAATGTCATGGGCTGAATTCCCTCGGTGGTTATTATTCTCCTTTTACGACTCACCATGGGAGTTTCACCAGGCGCCTTCACAACTTTATCTTTCCCAGCCATTGATATGTCCAACATTTTAAGGGTTTTCCGTTCTGTCTTAAGATTTGAAAAGAAGACATCACTTTTCACTGGTGTGAATTGCGGTACTGGAAGATTCTTTATAATGCTTCTTCTTTTTCGATTCTTTAGTCTTATTTTAGTAGTTGCAGAATCCTGGACAATAACTGGCTCCTCAACAATGCTTAACTTTCTCTTCAGTTGTTTTATGCTGGTATCAGCCTCACTCATCAATGGTCTGGAAGATTTGTCGGTGCAATGAGCAATGTCCCTGGGTCTTTTTGTGGAAGATTCCCACTATATTGATTTTCTCCCTGGGACAGGTCTTGTAGTATTATGAGATCCTTGTGTACATTATATTCACATCTCGGATCAGCAGTAACGTCTTCATTATCCACTATCCACTCTTCGGCTGCAGCGAAGGTCCTGACTCCATCCAGGGTCGGGATGTTGCACCCTGGAAAGAGGGGGGTAAGTACTGTCAGTTATTATAGTAACAGGGGCCCATGTCGTTTATTACATAGGCCCCAGTTACTATAGTAACTTTTCAATTGCGACCGCTGCGACCCCTATAGTTATGCTACTGCTGGGATCCCACTTACGGGAGCTATACAAAACCTGTATATGATGAGCTCTGCTTGTGGTGTTTGCAAGCAGACAACATTTTATCATTTAACTCTATGGTTGTGTGAAGAGAGGCTGGGGATTCGGGGGCTCTGTATCCCAAAACCAGGAGCTCCAACCCCTATAAAGAGATATTATGCAATTGACCAGAACAGGGTTTCGTACTTATTTCGAGCCAATAAAATAGGACCTAATATAACTATCAAACCCAATGGACAACAGGTCATTCTTTCACTCTCACCACTGGTAATAAGGGCAACCACCTATCTATCCTCTACACTGAATACTAGATGATCCGCCTACCCTGCCCACTGAACATTGCGTTCTCCTATATTCCCACCTCAATAAATTCCATGTAATCTACCAAATCCCCCTTCACTGTAAACCCAAATATAGTCTGGTAAAGAGATCATTTGTATAATTTTGTATAAAAAAAAATCAAGAATTGTGTGGATTCTAGATATTGATTCCCATTTGTGCTGAATATACACCAGTATTTGATTTATGTTTTGTTGACATACATATGTATATTATGGTGAGGAGGTTGTTATCACTGTGGACACTATCAGTATCCTGGATATTTGTAACATTTTATGCTTTCTGGTTGACTCCTGCTTTTATTTGATGTAATATATTACACCGGCTATCAATGTAATAAAATAAACTTTTAAAACATTTTTATACAAAATTGGGCAAATTATCTATTTTTATTTGTTCGGTGTGGTCCCAGTATTGGAGATTCCCATGTTAAACCAATTGAGGAACTGCAAGTACCTATGGTAGCCTACATAACAAGTAAGCATTTAGGAAAGTCCACACACTGGGAATGGCTGTCTCTCTATACCAAGGATTCCTAACCTTATTATCATGTGGGAACTTCTGAGCTATTGCACTGAGGAACCCCTACTTCTATTTTTCACTTAAAAAAGACTGGTGTAGGGAGAGATAAAGCACTCTATAATTCTTGACTAGCTGTATGTTCTGAATTAGAAGTTGACTTTAAATAAAAAATAGCTTTCATCTAGAAATAAGAAACTTGTCTGTATAGGTATCTACTCTGTAAAATAATATCTGACTCTTTAATGTGCCTTGACTTATGACTCAAGTCAGCCAAACCAGACAGCCATCAAGACAACCCTACTCTGTACTGAAGAGGAGCAACAACTCTGAAACAGTGCTGTCTACAGATGGGTGGCTCTGGTTTGGCTGGGGAGAACTGTCTTATATACTTTTCCCCAAGGGGACATTGCCATAAAGACAACATATCACCGCAAGGACAATACGTACCTTCAAGATGCCAAGCATCTTTGAACAGTTGGAAATCAGTTTGAAATTTCTACTGTTGAAGGTCCTCTGGGACTTTTATATTAATGGACTATCCTTAGGATAGGTTAGTAATATCAGATCGGTGTGGGTCTGACTCCCTGCACCCCCACCAATCATCTGTCTGAAGGGGCTGTGGCAATGAACGCCACAGCCTCTTCATAGTTTAACAGGCACAGTGCCGTATAATTCAGTAGTGGCTGTGCCTGGGATTGTAATTTGTTGCATCTCGGTCTTATTCACTTGAATAGGGCCGGAACTGCAATACCAGCCACAGCCACTACGAAGGCCTACGGTGCTATGCCTGATCAACTATCGCTGCGGCTCAGTGGCGTAGCTATAGGGGTCGCAGTTGCGACTGGGCCCCTAAGCCTGGGGGGGCCCACGGGCCCCAGTTGCCATACAGCATGCTTATTAAATAAATTTTCTGTGCCGTGAAGCCGGCACTTCCTGGTTACGGTCACATGGTACACTTAGGGAACCATGTGACCGTGTTGTCACGTGACACGTCTTCCAGCCAGTGCAGCGGAAGAGCCGGTGCGGAGGACGCCAGGTGAGCTACAGAGTCTGTATTGTAATGTATTGTGTTGTGTTGTATTGTTTTGTCTTGTAATGTATTGTGTTGCCTTGTAATGTATTGTGTTGTATTGCGCTGTTTGCAGTCGAGAGGGGGGGGTTCGTTAAATTATAGCCCCCCCTCCTCTCTCCACCGCAAACTGCACAATACAACACAATACATTACACACTGTGGGTCGCGTCCCCCTGGGGGGTCGTGTGAAGACCTCTGGGGGGTCGCGAGTCACTAACCGAGGTCCCGGTTCCATTCAATGCTGGAGCAAAGAGCTGATGTCTCCTTGATCCAGCATTCACTGTGCCCTGAGCGGCTCGACGCAGGCAGGCGGGATGTAGCGACATCATCGCGCCTGTCTGCGCCGAGTCACTCATAGCACACACCGGAGGAGGCGAAGGATCCTCCAACTGGCGTGGGAACGGGGATAGCTAATAATTATGCTATTTTTCTATTATGCACATATGGGGGCATTATACTGTATGGGGGCTGATATGGTGGGGGGCATTATACTGCATGGGGGCTGATATGGGGGAATTATACTGTATGGGAGGCTGATATGGAGGGGCATTATACTGTATGGGGAGCATTATACTGTATGGGGGGCTGATATGGAGGGGCATTATACTGTATGGGGGCTGATGTGGAGGGGCATTATACTGTATGGGGAGCTGATATGGGGAGCATTATACTGTATGGGAGCTGATATGGAGGGGCGTTATACTGTATGGGGGCTGATATGGGGGCATTATACTGTATGGGGAGCTGATATGGGGGGCATTATACTGTATGGGGAGCTGATGTGGGGGCATTATACAGTATGGGGAGCTCATATGGGGGGCATTATACTGTATGGGAAGTTCATATGGGGGCATTATACTGTATGGGAGCTGATATGCAGGGGCATTATACTGTATGGGGGCTGATATGCAGGGGCATTATACTGTATGGGGGCTGATATGGGGGGCATTATACTGTATGGAGAGCTGATATGGGAGGCATTATACTGTATGGGAAGCTCATATGGGGGCATTATACTGTATGGGGAGCTGATATGGGGGGCATTTTACTGTATGGGGAGCTGATATGGGGGAATTATTCTGTATGGGGAGCTGATATGGGGGGCATTATACTGTATGGGGGCTGATATGGGGGCACTATACTGTATGGGGGCAGCTATGGGAGCATTATACTGTGTGGGGGCATTATACTATGGGGGCTGTTGGGCAAGGTGTCTGGGCATAGGCGCACGCAGGGGTCTGATGATGGTGGTGTTGGGGAGGGGCAGGGGGCCCAAGCTGAATTCTTGCACCCAAGCCCATGAGCCTTTAGCTACGCCCCTGCTGCGGCCCCTTCAGACAGTTGATCGGTGGGTTGCACCCCCGACCGATCTGACTTTAATGACCTATCCTAAAGATAGGCCTTCAATACAAAAGTTCCGGAGAACTCCTTTAATAGTGATAGGTCTTGCTGCTGTGTTCTGAGGAAATCTGACCAGGTAACTCTGGTTGGGAATCACTGATCTATACCTATGATTACTTCATACATATACCTTATATAGCTCTTACTGTGCAGCAGAAAAGACAGGAATTTTTTCCTTTTCATTGTTTACGCTATTTACTGTATTACTTTTCTATCGGGTCTAACCTTAGTGTTGTAGTAGTATAAAGTTTTACTAACCTGTAGAATTTAAACTGTTTGGAGATAGTTACAATTCCTGTAGTAATAATATTAATGTTACATTAGGAAATTACTGACAGATTGTTGACATCATTCATCTAACTCCCCAATCGCACAGTGATCACTGTAATAATCTATAAAGAGGGCAAAAGGGAAGAAAAAGTTGGATCTAGCGTGAATGTATAAAATGGAAACTCGTTCCAAGTTTAATTGTTTAAGGTCTAAAAATAGGACTCAGTTGAATTATAAAATCCTGCAGTATAAGGAGAGATATCGTAGGTGGAATAAGCCTACGCGTTTCAGACGCTTCTCGTGTCCTTAATCATGGCTAATGTCATTAGCCATGATTAAGGACGCGAGAAGCGTCTGAAACGCATAGGCTTATTCCACCTACGATAGCTCTCCTTATACTGCAGGATTTTATAATTCAACTGAGTCCTATTTTTAGACCTTAAACAATTAAACTTGGAATAAGTTTCCATTTTATACATTCACGCTGGATCCAACTTTTTCTTCCCTTTTGCTGTCTGCTTCTCGTGTGCCGACACGAGGATCCGTGCGGGTTTATCTGAGCAAAATCACAACAAAGGTGAGCTGGAGGTTTCTTTTTCTATGTTTTGTTAATCTATAAAGAGGCTCAGATCCATTGTCTGCTACACTGACTTCTGATTTATTTACTTCATTCAAGGTCTGATAGGTGGAACTTCAGACTAGAAGTCAGGGCAAATGCCATGAAATGGCCCTAAAGATGGTGGAGCCCTGACTCACAAAGAGTTATCCTTCAACATGCAGGAGAGGAAAAACCCCAGTGGAGGACTGCCCTTCCTTTGGGCTCGGGGGTGGAATGCCAATGTGTGACTTAAGGCAGATGGAGCAGATTATTCACTTGTTCTGTGAATGGATCTCACTGCGAAAAGTCCAGTAAGTGTCCAATATATATAGTGAGTGCAGAGACCAAGCCCGGAATCTGCGTCTTTTTCCTGAAGTGCAGGTCGTCTCCTCCTGACATGAAGATGGTGGCGGCCACCATGTCTTTGAGTTGTGGTCATCAGCTGTTCCCTGTATTTATCCGGAACGCTGCAAATTGTTGGAATGACCCCCGCTCCGATATAGTCATCTGCAGATACAACAATAGAAATTATTATATACTATGTAGTCCTGGTATCAGCTTCATCAATGTCACCTCAGGTAATAAGAACGAAGCTCAGATACTCTGTAAAAACCTGTGAATTGTCATTATCGGCAATAACCTATTTTTTTTGTTATTGTCACATTTGTATTAGTCTCACATGTTCACATTGTACAACATTTCTGGGGATCAGAGACCTCCATATAGTAGACCCCTCCCCCACTTGTCAGATAACAGCAGATTGTGGAAACAGGGTATTTATGTGACAGAAATGACAAAAATCAACCAAACCACTGGTTACTTACCGATGACAACAGGCCTGTATGCAAATGGCCAGTTCGTTCTTGTTGGGGTCTCTGGTGGAGGTCAGGAGTTGGGTAGACTTTGCACATCTGGAGATATAGATTTGTATGTGGTCTTTGTCTTTATCATGGGTTATGTCATATCCGGTAAATAGGGGTGATCTCTTAGCCCTTCCAAGACTCTACATGTCTTTTTGAAGACGTGGAGTCACTTCTTGTCTTTTTTGGGGAATCTAGTAATCCTGCCATTTTGCAGGCAGCATATAAGATGATTTCTCATCATGCCGTGATCGTAAACAGCTGTGGGGTCTCCGTCATCTGCCAGAAACTCATAGGCAAACGCTACAGCAAATACCCCACAGTCATAGTTGTTCAATTGCTGATCCACATTGAGAAACTGCACATGCTTCAAGGGGTCTTCGACCATTACGCCATAGATGTTATTAATCTGTTCACAGATAGATGGTGACAGATTGTTGGTATTGATGCTGCCTGCCACTAGGATCTTGCCATTTCTGAAGCACGTTGTAAGCCAGTGATCCCTGTCCTGATCGTAATGGATTTGTACAGCCTTCCTTAGTACACCGTACCCTGGTACTAGAAGTGCAGCGACGGGCTGCAGGCCATCAAAGTCCTCAACTGATTCTGAAGAAGTTCTTGGGCCTGGTTGATGATGTCATCACTTAACATGCTGCTTTGCCCACTGCACATCAGGATAGCGAGGTTCTCTGGAGTCAGGTTGTTCATGTCATGCTGTCTCCAGGAGTCAGGCGCCATTACATTTGGTGATGTCTTCAGCTCTGGACTCCCTGGAGTTGGAATAGGCTGCAGTCCATTAAAGCCTTCAAACTGACTCTGAAGGAGCTTTTGGGTCTTGTTGATGTTATCGTTTAGCATGCTTCTTTGCCCGCTGCTCATTTGGATGGATAAGTCCTCTGGAGACAGGTGGTTCGTGTCATGCTGCCTCCAGGAATCAGGCGCCATTACATTTGGTGATGTCCTCAGCTCTGGAGTCACTGGAGATGGACTGGGCTGCAGGCCATTAAAGCACTCAAACTGACTCTGAAGGAGCTTTTGGGTCTTGTTGATGCCATTGTTCAGCACGCCTCTTTGCCTGCTGCTCATCTGGATAAATAGGTGCTCTCGAGACAGGGTGTTCATGGTTTGATGTCTCCAGAAATCAGGCGTCATTACTACTGGTGATGTTCTCAGCTTCGGATACCCTAGATCTTTTGTTATTGGATCAGAAACGTGTTCTGCTGCAGCTATTTTGGGTGGTGGGAATGTCATGGGCTGAATTCCCTCGCTGGTTGTTACTCTCCTTTTACGACTCACCATGGGAGTTTCACCAGGCGCCTTCACAACAACTTTATCAGTCTCAGCCATTGATACGTCCAACATTTTAAGGGTTTTCCGTTCTGTCTTAAGATTTGAAAAGAAGACATCACTTTTCACTGGTGTGAATTGTGGTACTGGAAGATTCTTTATAACGCTTCTTCTTTTTCGATTCTTTAGTCTTATTTTAGTAGTTGCAGAATCCTGGACAATAACTGGCTCCTCAACAATGCTTAACTTTCTTTTCAGTTGTTTTATGCTGGTATCAGCCTCACTCATCAATGGTCTGGAAGATTTGTCGGTGCAATCAGCAATGTCCCTGGGTCTTTTTGTGGAAGATTCCCACTATATTGTTTTTCTCCCTGGGACAGGTCTTGTGTTATTATGAGATCCTTGTGTACATTATATGTACATCTCTGATCAGCAGTAACATCTTCACTATCCACAGCCGTGGACGTGATTTCAATATCACCTACTTTGTAGGTTGGTCTCTTCTTTTCTGTGTCTTGGCATATGACATGATCTTTCTGTCTTTTAAAAGCAGCTGACCTGAAAAAACTTCTGACCTTTGTTATGATGTTTGACTTCTTGGTCAGGAAGCTAGAGTTCTTCATCAGTAATCTCCACTTTCTATTGAAGTTTCTGATATGGGTCAGTTGAAAGGCGCCAATTGACTTGTAGGAAGAGAGAGCGGTGACCAGCGGTGACCAGCAGCCGCTGGCCACGTTGCCATATCCCATGAGATCTCATGGTAGCTTCAACTCTGTGTCACTTTTTCTTTTGTCTTGTTATGTGTGTCCAACATGGAGACACATTCTCTGGATAGAGCTGTAGATGCCATTGTGATGTCATTATGTGACATCACAGCTGTAGGCAAATTTACCTCTGAAACAGTGCACATTGTAACATCATCAAAAAAATATTTGAACCCCTTAATTCTCTGGGTATCTCAAGTCTGTATGAACAGAGGTTTTTGGTTTGTTCTTACTTATTTTAAGGGGTAATCCTAACCTAAACATTTATGCTATAGCCTGTAATGGCAGGAAGGAGGTGAAGGGAAAGTGAGCCCTAATCTACCCACCGCCCTGTCCCTGCCTACTTGCAACGACCCGCCCTAGGCGACGAGGTACAACTGGGCGGCGGTCCCTACGCTGGCTAAGTGCACAGGAAGACAAACAGGGAAGGGGCAGTAGCCACGGAACGCCACGAGGAAACGGGGCGGCGAACGAACAGTCAGGACCAGGACGAAGTGAGTACACCCGAGCAGGCACGGAGACAGAAGCAAGCCAGGGCAAGCAAGCAGGTCAAGCAGAACTGCAGCAAGGCAGAAGCACGGCAGAAGCAGGCTGGAGCAAGCAGCAGTGGGGCCAGGAATCCAAAAGAATTACAAGCACTGAGGGAGAGCACAGGGCAGGTAATAAAGGGCAGGGGGCGGAGCTAACTCCGAGAGACCAGGCCGCGATAGGCTCTCCCACTCCTGAGCCTGCCACCCTGGTTGGTGGGAGATGGTGTCAGTCGAGCAGGTCTGGCCTCAGGTGTGGATTGATTAATCCCAGGAGTATAGCTAGATGAAGTACCTGGCAGATCCCTAACAGTACTCCCCCTTTTATGAGGGGCCACCGGACCCTTACTAAGGGGACCCGGTTTAGTGGGGAAGAGGAGGTGGAACCTCCTGATCAATACCCCAGCGTGAACATCACGGGCAGGTACCCAAGTCCTCTCCTCCGGCCCGTATCCTCTCCAATGGACCAGGTACTGGAGGGAGCCCTGGACCATCCTACTGTCCATAATCTTGGCCACCTCGAATTCCACCCCCTCAGGGGTGAGAACGGGAACAGGAGGTATCCTCGAGGGGGACAAGGACGGGGAGCAGCGTTTAAGGAGGGAGGCATGGAAGACGTCATGTATGCGAAAGGATGGGGGGAGCTCCAGACGGAAGGATACAGGGTTGAGGACTTCAATGATCTTATAAGGTCCAATAAATCGGGGAGCAAACTTCCTGGACGGGACCTTAAGGCGCAAGTTCCTGGACGACAACCAGACCAAATCCCCGACGACAAACCGGGGGTTAGCAGAACGTCTACTATCCGCCTGAATCTTTTGTGCGCTCTGGGACGCCTCTAGGTTCTTCTGAACCTGGGCCCAGACAGTGCACAGTTCCCGATGAACCTCCTCTACCTCAGGATTATTGGAACAACCAGGGGAGACGGAGGAGAACCTTGGGTTAAACCCGAAATTACAGAAAAACGGGGAGACCCCTGACGAGTTACTGACCCGGTTATTCAGGGAAAATTCAGCAAGGGGAAGGAATGAGACCCAATCGAATTGACAGTCAGAGATGAAACACCTTAAATATTGTTCCAGGGATTGGTTGGTCCTTTCCGTTTGGCCGTTAGTTTCGGGATGGAAGGCGGAGGAGAAGGACAGATCAATCTCCAACTTTTTACAAAAGGCTCTCCAAAATAAGGAAACAAATTGTACCCCTCTGTCAGAAACGATATTGACTGGGGCCCCATGGAGACGCAGGATGTGTTTCACAAACAAAGAAGCTAACGTCTTGGCGTTAGGTAGCTTCTTAAGGGGCACAAAGTGGCACATCTTGCTGAAGCGGTCGACTACCACCCACACCACCGACTTGCCCTGAGATGGAGGCAAATCGGTGATAAAATCCATGGAGATATGGGTCCAAGGTCTCTGGGGAATGGTCAAGGAACGTAGTAGGCCCGCAGGTCGGGACCTAGGGGTTTTGGACCTAGCGCAAACCTCACAAGCGGCGACGTAAGCCCTAACATCTTTAGGCAACCCAGGCCACCAATAGTTTCTGGTAATGAGGTGTTTGGTGCCCAAGATGCCAGGATGACCAGATAGAGCGGAGTCATGGTTTTCCCTGAGTACCCTCAGCCGGTATTGCAGGGGAACAAACAGTTTGTCCCCAGGGACGTTCCCGGGAGCTGCACCCTGATCAGCCGCGATATCAGAAGCTAAATCAGAATCCGTGGCAGAGACGATTATACCAGGGGGTAAAATACAAGCGGGATCCTTCTCGGAAGGAGGATTGGCCATGAAACTACGTGACAGAACGTCAGCCTTAATATTCTTGGACCCAGCCCTATAGGTAACCAAGAAATTAAATCTGGTAAAGAATAGTGCCCACCGAGCTTGTCTAGGATTAAGCCTCCGGGCCGATTCTAGGAAAACCAGATTCTTGTGATCCGTAAGGACCGTTACCTGGTGTCTGGCCCCCTCCAGGAAGTGCCGCCACTCCTCAAAAGCCCATGTAATGGCTAGAAGTTCGCGGTTACCAATATCATAGTTACTCTCCGTGGGCGAAAACTTCCTAGAGAAGTAAGCACAGGGGCGGAGATGGGTGAGGGAGCTGGTACCCTGGGACAAGACGGCCCCCACTCCCACCTCGGAAGCGTCAACCTCCACAATAAATGGCTCCTCTTGGTTGGGCTGAATCAGCACGGGGGCCGAGATAAAGCACTTCTTGAGAGTCTCAAAGGCCTGGACGGCCTCAGGGGGCCAATGGAGGACATCGGCACCCTTGCGGGTAAGGTCCGTAAGAGGCTTAGCGACGACCGAGAAGTTGGCAATAAATCTCCTGTAATAGTTGGCGAACCCTAAAAAACACTGTAACGCCTTAAGGGAGGCAGGTTGGACCCATTCCGCCACAGCTTGAACCTTGGCAGGGTCCATGCGGAATTCATGAGGAGTGAGGATTTGCCCTAAAAATGGTATCTCCTGTACCCCAAAGACACATTTTTCAGTCTTAGCAAACAGATTATTCTCCCGAAGGACCTGGAGCACCTTCCTGACATGCTCCACGTGGGAGGACCAGTCCTTGGAAAACACCAGTATGTCATCAAGGTACACAACAAGAAAATTACCCAGGTACTCTCTCAGGATTTCATTAATAAAATTCTGGAAGACAGCAGGGGCATTACACAACCCAAAGGGCATGACCAGGTATTCGAAATGACCCTCGGGTGTGTTGAACGCAGTTTTCCACTCATCCCCCTCTTTGATGCGGATAAGGTTATATGCCCCCCGTAGATCGAACTTAGAAAACCATTGGGCTCCCTGAACCTGATTAAAAAGATCCGGAATCAAAGGAAGTGGGTACTGGTTCCTTACGGTGACCTTATTCAGGTTACGATAATCAATGCACGGCCTAAGACCACCATCCTTCTTCCCCACGAAGAAGAAGCCAGCACCTACAGGAGAAGTCGAGGGGCGAATGAAACCCTTGGCCAGGCATTCTTGGATATACACCCTCATCGCTTCACGTTCAGGACATGAAAGATTAAATATCCTACCCTTAGGAAGCTTGGCACCAGGCACCAAATCGATAGCGCAATCGTAATCTCTATGGGGGGGCAACACCTCGGAGGCCTCCTTAGAAAACACATCGGCGAAGTCCTGAACAAACTCAGGAAGCGTGTTTACCTCCTCCCGGGGAGAAATAGAGTTAACAGAAAGACATGACATAAGACATTCATTACCCCATTTGGTGAGATCCCCAGTATTCCAATCAAACGTGGGATTATGCAACTGCAACCAGGGAAGACCTAATACCAGATCAGACGATAATCCCTGCATCACCAGTACAGAGCACTGCTCCAAATGCATGGAGCCAACAAGGAGTTCAAAAACAGGAGTATGCTGAGTAAAATAACCATTAGCAAGGGGGGTTGAGTCGATTCCTACTACAGGGATGGGATAAGGTAAATCAATACAAGGCATCTTTAGAGACATAGCAAAATCCACAGACATGATATTAGCAGATGAGCCAGAATCCACGAAAGCACTGCCCGTGGCAGACCGGCCAGCAAACGAGACCTGAAAGGGAAGCAAAATTTTATTGCGTTTCACATTAACGGGAAATACCTGTGCGCCCAAGTGACCTCCCCGATGATCACTTAGGCGCGGAAGTTTTCCGGCTTCTTATTCTTGCGCCTGGGACAGGTGTTCAGTAGATGCTTGTCGTCCCCACAGTAGAAGCAGAGACCATTCATTCTGCGAAACTCCCTACGTTGTCGAGGGGACATGGAGGCCCCGAGTTGCATAGGTACCTCCGAGTCCTCCGTGGAGGGGCGAGGAGACGGGACCTCGGGGGGAATCGCAGAAAAGTCAGAGGGGAGCACACTGAAGCGTTCTAGCTGACGTTCCCTGAGACGTCGGTCAAGTCGTACTGCTAGGGCCATAACCTGGTCAAGGGAGTCAGGCGAGGGGTAGCTAACCAGCAGATCCTTCAGGGCGTCAGATAATCCTAACCTAAACTGGCACCTTAGGGCCGGATCGTTCCACTGAGAAGCTACGCACCACTTCCTAAAATCAGAACAGTATTCCTCAACCGGTCTCCTACCCTGACGTAAGGTCACCAGCTGACTCTCGGCTAAAGCAGTCCTGTCAGTCTCGTCGTAAATGAGTCCGAGGGCAGAGAAAAAACGATCAACAGAGGAAAGTTCAGGGGCGTCAGGAGCCAAGGAGAAGGCCCACTCTTGGGGCCCTTCCTGGAGTCGGGATATGATGATACCCACCCGCTGGTTCTCGGAACCTGAGGAGTGGGGCTTTAGGCGGAAATACAGTCTGCAACTCTCCCGGAAGGAGAGAAACGTCTTACGGTCCCCTGAAAACCGGTCAGGTAACTTGAGGTCGGGTTCTAGAGGTGAGGTGAGGGGTACTACTAAAGCAGCGTCACCCTGATTGACCCTTTGGGCCAGGGCCTGGACCTGTAGGGAGAGGCCCTGCATCTGCTGGGTCAGGGTCTCAAGGGGGTCCATGATAGCGTCAGCGTAGGAGAAATGGTAGACTAGGTAAGGGCTTGTAATTATGTAATGGCAGGAAGGAGGTGAAGGGAAAGTGAGCCCTAATCTACCCACCGCCCTGTCCCTGCCTACTTGCAACGACCCGCCCTAGGCGACGAGGTACAACTGGGCGGCGGTCCCTACGCTGGCTAAGTGCACAGGAAGACAAACAGGGAACACGCAAGGGAAGGGGCAGTAGCCACGGAACGCCACGAGGAAACGGGGCGGCGAACGAACAGTCAGGACCAGGACGAAGTGAGTACACCCGAGCAGGCACGGAGACAGAAGCAAGCCAGGGCAAGCAAGCAGGTCAAGCAGAACTGCAGCAAGGCAGAAGCACGGCAGAAGCAGGCTGGAGCAAGCAGCAGTGGGGCCAGGAATCCAAAAGAATTACAAGCACTGAGGGAGAGCACAGGGCAGGTAATAAAGGGCAGGGGGCGGAGCTAACTCCGAGAGACCAGGCCGCGATAGGCTCTCCCACTCCTGAGCCTGCCACCCTGGTTGGTGGGAGATGGTGTCAGTCGAGCAGGTCTGGCCTCAGGTGTGGATTGATTAATCCCAGGAGTATAGCTAGATGAAGTACCTGGCAGATCCCTAACATAGCCACAGAATATTCCATGAACCTTATGGACCCTCACCTAACAAGAGAATGGGGTCTGTGACTTTTTTTTTTAGTTAAACAGTTAGTATATAAATGATTACACATTGTTATTGTCACGGGCACTGGGTTTGTGGACCCACTAGGCCGCTCCGCCGTAGCGGGGAGGCAGCTGACCAGGTCACAGTCTATGTGAAAGTAGATAGCAGACAGTAATGTTTAGGTACCTGTAATAGTCCGGGCGGTGACTGTGGCCTCAGCACGGATGGAGACAGGTGCGGAAAGTGGCGCCAGACGTGGCGGGCAGTATCCGATGAACCGATGGTACTTGGCGTGGCAGATGGCACTTGACGTGGCAGATGACACTTGACGTGGCAGATGGCACTTGACGTGGCAGATGGCACTTGACGTGGCAGATGGCACTCAACGTGGCAGATGACACTTGAACACGGGTAGGCACAGGAACAATGCGGAATACAGGAACGGTAACAGGGCACGGGTAACAGCAGGAACGGGAGACACTAAGGGACCATTTGCGAGACAGACAGGGAAAGACTAACAACGCTCAGGCAAGGATCAGAAGGGCTGGGGCATTCTTATAGAGCAGGGAATCACGTGGGTTAATGATAATTGATTCCATGTGCGCGCACTGGCCCGTTAAGAGCGGGCGCGAGCGTGCGCGCGCACTCTACGGGACCCGGCCGGACGGAGCTGGCCTCCGTCTCCCTCCTAGGAGATGCCACAGATCCATGGCTGCGGGCGTCGGGAGGTGAGTGAACCCGACGGCCCGCGGCCATGGGCGCTACAGTTATAATTTTTTCACAAGTCAGGAAATATTATAAATTAGATTCTAATTTATAACATTTCCATGTGCTGGTCACTAGAGGGAACAATTCCCAAAATTGCAGCATTGGCATGTGGTAAAGCAACCTCATTGCTTTATGTTGCAAAATTGGAGAAGACACATTCGCTCTAGTGTGCTCAAACAATGCCCCCTCCTTTATCCTGGCTAGTGCCAGGAGAAAGGAGGGGGTCGAATGTTCAAACCTCCTACACTGTGTGCCGCTATTTTTTGAGCGAATGCACAGTGTAGGAGGATTAGATACAGTGGTCCGCTCCTAGTCCTTGCTTCGCAACATATGGGCGGAAGCCGCGACCGGAAGTAGTCATCTTACTGTCCGGCCGTGTCTTCCGGTCCACATGAAAATGGCGCCGGATGACGCACTGCCGAAGACCTTCCATTTGGACTGTGTGGGAGCGGCGCATGCGCCGTTCCCACACAGACGGCGTACACTATAGTGAATAGAACAGCTCCCGTTCGCATTCACTTTGGGGATGTATGTGCCGTATTCCATCTCTGTATCTGTCGTTAATCGACACATAAAGAGATGAAAAAAAAAATGGCAGCCCTCATAGAGAAGTAAAAGTCAGAAAAAAGAAAAAAAGTAAAACACAAAAACACAAATAAATAACATTTATTTTAATAACATACTAAAATCAAAAACATATAAAACATTTTTTTTTCGTGACACCTTCCCTTTAAGTCTCCATATTGAAGTTTATGGGATTAACAAAAAGAGCCAACGCAAACGCACGCATCACTGCCACCAATGCCCATAGGCTTGGTGCATCACATTGATGCGCATATGAGCTATCTGCATTGGTGAACAATCACATACTTTGGTGCTGACCCCTCCCCTCTGCTGTGGCTGTCGGGCCCTTTAGTTTTACTAATACTGTGTTCCAGAGTTAGGCCCCATGCACACGACCGTAAAAAACCTCAGTTTTTGCATACCGCAATTGCGGTCCGCAAAAATGGACCCATTCACTTTCATTGAACGCAGACACCTTTCCGTAGTGCTACGGATGCGTGTCCGTGCCGTAGAAATGTTCCGAAAATTATGGAACATGTCCGTTCTTTTGCATTTTGTGGGCCGTGCTCCCATACTTTGTATGGGAGCACGGCCCGAAAATGCTGGTGGCAGTCGACGGCCGGCCGTGCCCGCAATCGCGGGCCATGATTGCGGGCACGGTCGTGTGCATGGGGCCTTATACTGTGCTCCACAGGAATCCCCAGAGATATACTGTGCCGCCAGGGGCGTAGCTAAAGGCTCATGGGCCCTGGTGCAAGAATTCAGCATGGGCCCCCCTATCCCTCCCCAACACCACAAGACCCCTGCCGCGCATATGGCCAGCTGCCTTGCCCAACAGCCCCCCCAGTATAATTCCCCCCATAGCCGCCCCCACAGTATAATGCCCCCCATTAGCTGCCCCCATACAGTATAATGCTCCCCGTAGCTGCCCCCATACAGTATAATGCTCCCATAGCTACCCCCCCACAATATAATGCTCCAATAGCTACCCTCCCACAGTATAATGCCCCCCATAGCAGACCCCATACAGTATAATGCCCCTCATAACTTCCCCCATACAGGATAATGCCCCCATAGCAGCCCCATACAGTATAATGCCCCTCATTGCTGCCCCACACAGTATAATTCCCCACATACAGTATAATGCACCTCATAGCTGACCCCACACAGTATAATGCCCTCCATAGCAGCCCCATACAGTATAATGCCCCTCATAGCTGCCCCCACACAGTATAATGCCCTCCTTAGCTGCCCCACACAGTATAATACCCCCATACAGTATAATGCCCCCATAGCTGCCCCATACAGTATAATGCCCCTTTAGCTGCCCCCACACAGTATAAAGCCCCCATAGCTATCTCCCTACAGTGTAATGCCCCCATAGCTGCCACCATATCAGCCCCCCAGACAGTATAATGCCCCCATAGCAGACCCCATATGGTATAATGTACCTCATAGCTGCCCAACACAATATAATGCCCGCATATCAGCCCCATAAGAGTATAATGCCCCTCATAGCTGCCACCATATCAGCCCCCCCATACAGTATAATGCCCCTCATAGCTGCCACCATATTAGCCCCCCTCCTTATACAGTATAATTCCTCCATATGTGCATAATAGAAAATAATAAAGTTACTTACCTATCCCCGTTCCCACGACGGGTGGAGGAGATCCTTCTCCTTCTTTGCCCTGTGTTAAGTGACTCGGCGCAGACAGGCCCGATGACGTCACTAAATCGCGCTTGTCTGCGCAGAGAGGCTAATAGCTCACGACACAGTGAATGCTAGAAGAAGGATTAAATTCAACTGGATCTGCGTCCTGAAGACGCAAATACAGTTGGAAGCAGGACCTCGGTGAGTGGTACACGACCCCCCAGGGGGAGTGCAACCCACAGTTTGTAATGTATTGTGTCGTGCAGTTTGTGTTTGCGGTGGAGATAGGAGAGGGGGGCCTGTAATTTAAAGCCCCCCTCTCCTTTCTCGACCGAAAACACAGACAGTACAATACAACAGACAGTACAATATAACACAAATACATTACAGGCCCCCTCTGCAGCTCACCTGCAGTCTTCCATGCTCTTCCGCATCGGCTCTTCCACAGTGGCTGGAACGCCCCCTCACGTGACGTCACGGTCACATGGTACACTCAGTGTACCATGTGACTGTGACGTCTAAACAAACCATGGCCGTAATCAAGAAGTGCCGGCATCACGCAACGGGGGGCCTGCGGGCAACTGCGACCGCTGCGACCTCTATAGCTACGCCACTGTGTGCCGCCGTATGTGCCCCAAAGATATAATGTTTTGTCATATGAGCCTGATAAACTGTGCACACCAAATCCCAAAATAAATTCAGACCCGAGACAAGACCCCTAAATAAATCAGGCCATACGCTACTAAAGAGTGAGCTAATAATATCCTCTGCCTGGCTGAGACTAGGTGTTTTCATGCCCCAGGCAGATTAGGCAAATTGCCCTCTCCCCTCCCTGTGGAACGACACATTTTCCTGTTTGTTCCCGCCCTTAGGGTATGTTCACACGGTGGAATTTTTGCTGCGGAATCTGAGTTTTTCAGCTAGCGGGTAAAAGAAACGTCCTGTCCAATCTTTGGGCGGATTCCTTTGGAGCCTCCGATTGAAGTGAAAGGGAGGAAAAAATCTTCCTGCAGACGGCAGGAATAATTTCACGGCAGATTTTGCGCCGGGACCCGCTAAGAAAAATCCGCCATGTGAACTGAGGCTTAAATATGAAGGCCACACCGCAAAGACGGAAAATAAAAGTAGAACATAGAAAATGAGAAGCCCCAAAGCAAACTTTTAGAAAATGCATGTTGGAGCAGGCAATAATCTAACTGCTGGGACCCCCACTGATCACTGGAACTGGGTTCCCGAGCACCTATTTTAGAGGCATTTGAATGGATCGGTGGTCACGCATGCATCCTGCCGCTCCATTCAAAATCTATAGGACTCACGGACATAGCCCAGTACCATGATCATCTATTTCCCTCAATCTCGTAGACATTGAATGGAGCGGCAGGGTAAATACGTGACCAGCGCTTCATTCAAATGCATCCGGAATTGGGGCTCAGGTCTCCTGTTTTAGTCGGGGTCCCAGCGGTTGGACCCACACCTATCATACATTTATCGCCTATCTGTTTGTCCTGGGATAACTCCTTTAATAAAGACCCCAGAACAGACCAAAGAATTAATACAGACCCCAGACCAGAACCCAAATTTAATACAGACTCCAGATTAGATCTCAACATTAATACAGACCCCAGACTAGACCCTAAAATTAATACAGACCCCAGACCAGACCTCAAAATTTATACGGACCCCAGATGAGACTCCAAAATTAATGCAGACACCAGATCAGAGCACAGAAATAATACAGACTCTACATCAGACCCCCATCTTCACCTACCCCTCGTCCCGGCCTTGCTGCTAGGATGACTGCTCTGTCACTAGTGTTGGGGTTCCCTGGTGGTCACCTTGCACTCAGTTCCACTGTATCTCCTCTGTGTGGAGAAGATATAACTGCATACCGCCCAACTTTTGAATTTGGAAAAGAGGGACATTTTAAGCCACGCCCCCTAACCACGCCCAATATCCCGCATAAACACATCAAATCACGGCCAGATCCTTCTGCAAATAACGCGCGCACATTCTCACTGCGGATCTCTAGACTGTCTGGATATCACAGATATCATGGATCCGGTTATATCATCTTTATGTTACTTTTCCTATCTTGGGTATAAGATTTGCTCATCACGGCAGAAGCTGCAGGACAAACCAAAAGGCTGAGAACAATGAAAGTAAAGAGGGAGACCCTGTGGTGGATGACTTTTCAATTGACAGGTAGCAGAGTTACATGATGGGGATTTTTTTTTCCAGTTGTGTAACTCTGCTACCGGTCAATGGAAAAATCATCCACCAGTGCCCCCATGTAGATAACTCCACACACAGCCCCCCTGTAGATCGCTCCACACACAGCCCCCCTGTAGATAGCTCCACACACAGCCCCCCTGTAGATAGCTCCACACACAGCCCCCCGGTAGATAGCTCCACACACAGCCCCCCTGTGGATAGCTCCAGATACAGCCCCCCTGTAAATAGCTCCAGCGATCAGCTGTTTTGATGCAGCGCCCAGCGGGACAATTTGAAGACCGGCCGGGACGGCGGGACAGCGGTGAGAAATCGGGACTGTCCCGCCGGAATAGGGGAGGTTGGGAGGTATGATTGGAGAGTATTCTAAGCATGCTCTGTGACTTGTGCAGAGGTCATTCTGCAGGGAGGGGGAGGAGGTGAACTGTGACCATTGGTGATCCTCCGTTATCTATATACAGGTGTTACCTATCATTGTAATCCTGCCTGGGATGATAATGAGGTGTCCGCTGAGAATTGATCTCTATGGAATAGGAAGTGTTAAGGCCCTTTTACAGGGGCCAATTATCGCGCAAAGGGGCTTTCATGTGAATGCTTGTTCCCGATCATTGCCAACGCTTGTTCTTGATCATTGCCAATGCTCGTTCATCGGCTGATCGCATTGTCTATGCAGCAGAAAATATTATCGTTGTCAGCAGCACATCTCCCTGTAAACAGGAAGATGTGCTGCCGACCTGATGGAAATATATGAGGACGAGCGCAGTGATGATCGCTCGTCTCCAGTGGCGGATTAAGTAGACCATGGGCCCTGGGCTGTTACCCAAACTTGGGCCCCCCTTCCTCACCGCCGCCCTGCCGCGCCGTAACTATTTTTAACACTACCTTTTTGGCCAAGCATTAAGGGTATGTTCACACGCTAGCTGTCATTTACGGCTGAAATGACAGCCTGTTTTCAGAAGAAAACAGCTGCGTCGTTTCAGCCGTAAATGCTCCTCCTGTAATATACGAGGCGTCTGTGACGCTCGTATATCTTGAGCTGCTCTTCATTGAGTTCAATGAAGAACGGCTCAAATAACGTGGCAAAGAAGTGCCCTGCACTTCTTTGCCGAGGCAGTCAATTTACGCGTCGTCGTTTGACAGCTGTCAAACGACGACGCGTAAATTACAGGTCGTCTGCACAATACGTCGGCAAACCCATTCAAATGAATGGGCAGATGTTTGCCGACGTATTGTAGCCCTATTTTCAGGCGTAAAATGAGGCATAATACGCCTCGTTTACGCCTGAAAATAGGTAGTGTAAACCCAGCCTTACAGTGTTACGATTTCCCTTGTCACAGCGCGGTGTCCCTACATACGGACAGTATCACACTGTGCAGGGACACAACCTCCTGACAAGGGGAATTGTCTATCAGTCCTGGATGGCAGAAAGACTTTTTGTGAAGAACAAGGATTTCCTATAATAAACATGTCAGGAGAGGTGACAGATTCTCTATAAATCTAGTGACTCACAGGTGACGACGTCTCAGATTCTGGTAGTTTTTTTCCTCTTTTCTTCTCCATCCGGTCCAGCGCTCATGACGACTTCTCCCGGCCATGACTCATTTCTGCAGAATTTGCCACTCAGACGTCTCCTCACTTTTCCAACATTTCCACACCTATAAACGAAAATAAAGTTATTATGGTGCTGTAAAGGATCTGCCAGGCACAGCTTCGGGGTTAACTCCCAGAACTAATCAGTCAGCACCTGAGAATACATCCCTGAGACTGACTCCTGCTTCCACCATTCAGGCTGGCAGGCTTAGGAGTGGGAGAGCCTATCGTAACCTGGCCAGACTCAGCTAGCTCCCGCCCTCGGTCTATTTAAGCCTGCACTTCCTGTCCCTCGGTGCTTGTGATTCTTTCCTTGTGGTTTCCTGGCCCAGCTACAGCTCCTGCTATTTTTGATCCTGCTCCATACAGACCCTGGCTTACCGACTACTCTTCTGCTTTTCGTTTTGTACCTCGCACACTCCTGGCTTGACTCGGCTCGTTTACCACTCTGGTTGCTCACGGTGTTGCCGTGGGCAACGGCCCCTTTTCCTTGCTTGTGTTCCTTTGTATGTTTGTCGTGTTTGTCGTGCACTTACTGAGCGCAGGGACCGCCGCCCAGTTGTACCCCGTCGCCTAGGGCGGGTCGTTGCAAGTAGGCAGGGACAGAGTGGCGGGTAGATTAGGGCTCACTTGTCCGTCTCCCTACCCCCTGCCATTACAGGTGCCACATACTGTACCCCTAAATATAATAGCACCAAACACTGCGCGCCTGAATATAATAATACCACACACTGTAAAACACCACATACACACAGCCCCCTGTACATAGTGCCTCACACAGCCCCTGTAGATATTACACACCCCCATAGATATCGCCATACACAGCCCCCTCTATATATCACACATCGCCCCCGTAGAGAGCGTTACACACCGCCCCCCTGTAGAGAGCGCCACACAGCCCTCCCCCTCTTGTAAATAGCACCAAAAAGCCCCCCTATAAAGAGCGCCACACACATACCACTGTGGATAGCACTACACAGCCCCCCCTTGTATATAGTGCCACACAGCCCTCCCCCTTGTATATAGTGCTACACAGCGCTCCCCCTTGAATATAGTGACTCACAGCGCTCCCCCTTGTATATAGTGCCACAAGGTTATGTACACATTTAAAAACTTTATATTATAATTATATATATATATATATATATATATATATATATATATATATATATATATATATATATATATTAGTATGTGTGTGTATCAGTGTGATTGATTGATTTTTTTAAAAGATATTTTTACTTTTTGAGATACAGCTGCTTTGTATCCTGTATCCGTCAGGTCAGCAGGACTGACAGGATCAGTGACACGCAGGATCCACCTCAAATCTATCACATCTAAGATTATAATTTAGCGCAGGGCCCGTTTCACTGATCCCGTCAGTCCTGCTGACCTGACGGATACGGGATACAAAGCAGCTGTATCTCAAAAAGTGAAAATATTTTTTAATAAAACGTAAGTACAAAGTTGCACCAAACACACATTTTTATTAAAAATAAATAAAAACGACGTGATTTTTGAGACGTTTTTTCCGTAGACAATGCAGGTTTAGTTTTTTATCGTTTTTATACACACCTTTTTTGCTATTTTAGAATTTTTATTCATAAAGTTTGAAAATAATAGTACAAAAATAAGCTTACGTTTCAGCGATTTTTTTTTGGTAATAGTTTTACCCTAAAAGAGACCTTTTATTTGTAATCGTCATTGTTTACCGTAAATTTTAATATATTACATGTCTATATTAGGGTAACTGGGTCAGCGCTAGCGTTACAACAATGATTGGCGGGGGGGAACGTTTTTTTTTGGGGTGGGTATTTTATGTGTATTTATTATTTAATTTTTTTTTGCACTTTACTTTACTATTTTTTTATTACTATGGTCTGTTCCTCAAAGGTCAAAAAAGACCTTTGGGGAACTTTATATATTTTTTTTCTTTCTTTTACACCATGTTTTTCCACTGTAACTGGGGCTGCACAGCAGCCCCAGTTACAGGGGAAATCAGCCCTCTCATAGTGACGATTGTCACTAATAGAGCTGTGCTGGGTCTAGTAAGACCCAGCAGCAGCCTGCCACTAACGGCACCCGGCGATCATGTGACCAGTCACATGATCACTGGGAGGAATAGAGACAGCGCTGCTTGCTGCTGTCTCTATTCCTTTACACAGCGTTCATTGAGCGCTGTGTAAAAGAGATCAGAGAAGACAGAAGAAGCGAAAGCTGCTTCTGTCTTCTCCTCAGGGTCCCCGGCAGTCACTGACAGCCGGAGACCCGACATTCAGCTGCCCGATCGCGCGGGCAGCAAGTTAAAACCCGAGCCGTAGAAAGTCAATGGCTCGGGTTTTAAGGACCCGTCCCTGACCGCTGGCGGTAAAAATACAGCCAGCGGTCGGGAACCAGTTGGGCAGGAGGATAAGCCAACTAACCTCAGCGCCGGTGACCGCCCGCCCGCCCGGCTCTTCTCTTCCAGCTTTGGAGTAACAGAACAGCCGTCCGTCGCTGTTCTGTTACTCAATGGCGGCGCCCGCACTGTCAGGGAGGCGTGTCCTACCCCTATCCTGGCCAATTCCCAGGTCCTCCCCATCTTCGGCTGTTAGCAGCGCTAGCGCGCTGAATAGGTTTATAAAACGATGTGCGGTTCCGGCTGCCATGGGCCCCCTGGGAGCCTCGGGCCCCGGGCGGCCGCCCGAACCGCCCATATGATAATCCGCCACTGCTCGTCTCCCAACATAGCTCCTTGTGGAGGGATCAAAGAGCACCAAGTTTTTTATAATATAGATAATGACATGGAACATTATCTATTCTTTTGTCTAATAAATAAGTATGAAATTGGAGGCATACTTATTTAGATACAGTTGGTCCTCATACATGTATGGAGCTGTTATATGGTAGTGTGCATGATCCCAAACGCTTCTATATTGGTAGTAAGAATAATTTTATTTATCTTCAATTGATATTAAAACTTAATTGCACAGAACATAAGAGCAGATTTTCCATATATAAGTCTGGAAAAACTGAATCATGACCAATGTGGATACAATGATGGTAGCCATGTTAGTTGTTGCCCAAGTCTTCCAGGCAACGTAAATGTCTGAATACTTATTTTAACCACTTGAGAGAAGAAGACAACTCAAGACATTATGTCTGGAAGGCTTATTACATTGCCAATGCTTTGATGTGAAAAACTAAAAATCATTAGAGTGCAGGAACTGTGACAAAATATTATTAGCCATGGAGCGCCACGGCTGTAACTGAACCCCCTAAACGGCGATCTGACAGAAGCCTGGCACGGGTGTCCCGTGCTAACTAGAGCGGGTGTCGGGCTTTCTAAATACAGCTTGGCCCCTTCGCTATAATGAACAGTATCGAAGTCAATAGTGACCTCATTGTATGATAAAAGCGAGCAAATGATCGCATAGTAAAGCCCCATAGTAGGACTAAAAAAACAAAAACAAAACAGCGTTTTTAATACCACACTGTAAACGGTGTAAATTTCAGACCCAAAAAAGAGTGGTGAAAATACATAAAAAGTCCCTCATGTTCCTCTCCACTATACGTATATATAATGGGTTGCCATCAATTTCACGTGGGTTTATGTTTATATATTAATACCCACCCTACAAGTTACATAATTTAACCACATCAGTGGCCGTGCTTTTAATATCGTGTTATTCTATGTAACTGTGTAAGCGGAGCCGTATCGTTGTCCCTCTTGGCAGTGAATTGAGAGCTTGTGCCAGCGCTGCTGAACCAGGAAATCTGGGAGGCCGGGACTGAAGTTTTAATTTCCTGCACAAGCTCAAGACTCTCTTGCCCTTGAGATTTAATTGTAGTTTGGAACCAATTATAATGAATGTGGACCCATGGATCACAGAAATACATTCACATTATAGGCCTGTATAGAGAACCAGATCATTTGACTTTCCACCATGGTAATCCCTAGTCACTTTAGTTTTACATTCCAGTTTAATATCTTAAGTATAATTTATGAGGAAGATTTTCTAACCGAGGTGGCAAATGCCTTTCTGGCCTCTGAAATGTGAAGATTCAAGAAATTGGTTTACTGTGCATTTACTGTTACCATCTGGTCTATAGGTGTAAAGGATAACCAAGCGGAGGCCTGGTATTTTCCTGTGTAGAACAGGGTTTAGTCAAATATACAGTGGACCTATATAATCCATTTAGAAAATATTTTTTTTTTTGTGATGTAAAGACTTGAAAAAAACCATATCAAAGCTCTATGTATCATTATTGTGTTGTTAATAACTTTACTATCCTGGTGCACACCCCTCAACTAATATTTATTTTCTTGCTCCATCCCCTCTTACCCCATCTTTATTGCAAAAAGTGCTCAAGCCACCTCAACCCTTTCATTTTGTCATCCCAAAAGTCTAAGAGCCATAATGTTTTTATTTTTCTGTTGAAATAGCCCTCTGAGGGCTTTGTTTCTGAGTAAAGAGATTAATTTTTAATAACCTAATTTAATGTACAATATAACAAACTGAGAAACTTTTGAAAAATATTTTGTTGGGTGGAATGGAAAAGAAACTTCTATTCCTCCATTGTTTTTTTTTTGTTTCATTTTCCCGGTGTTCGCTGTGTGGTAAAAATGATTGGCTGCAATGGTCAATTTGGATGAAACATCATCCCCTTTATTCTGCAGGTCAATATGATTACGGTGATGCCAAATTTTATATTTTTTTATGTTCTACTATTATACAAAATAAAAAAACTGTTTTGTTTCGCCATAGTCTGACACCCAAAACGTCAATATGTTGTTTGTCAATGGAGCTGTGTAGGGGCTTTTATATATATATATATATATATATATATATATATATATATATATATATATATATATATATATATATATATATATATATATATATCTTAAACTGGTACAGCTAAAAATACAACTTGTCCTGCGAAAAAATAGGCCCTTACACAGCAATGTGTGAGCAATGGTAAAATAATGTTATGTCTCTCAGAATGTGGGAAAAACTTGTCTGTTTAGTTAATACTTGTATTTCCAACAATATAACCATATTAGAGCATCTTTTCTTAGAACTCTGCATTGCGCCATGCCTCTGTTATTCCTCCTGGAAATATATGAATAAATTGGCAAATCGGGTGTTACTATTCCCCTTGTCAATGGACTGTGTCCCTACATACCCCGAAGGAGGAAAGGGCCTGTACGGCAGTACACGGGGACTGTATGGCTACTCAGTACAAAATCACTCCGTATGTCTAATGAAGCATGCCACAATTCTTTTTCTGTTGGATTTGTATGGAATCTGAGAAAAACCCTGTATGCTTTTGTATGAAATTGGAGGCACATGTAGACACAGATGTGGACCCATGTACCTCTGTCATGGACATGGCCCTAATAGTGGAACGGCACAACGCAGAGTTCTAACAAAAGATGTTCCAGAATTGGGATTTCATGGGGAATACAATGAGAATGGACAGACTTAAATGAAAATAATTTTTAATTCAATAATTTTTAATCCGAAGTATGTCAATTTATGCTGCGGAAAAGTTGCATATTTTTGCTGTGGACTTTCCTCATTGAGTTTAATTGAGTAAAGTTCCACAACAAATAACACATATGAAATACAGAGGGTCGTATATACATAACGTAAATAAATGATAAAAGCAAGTACAATAAACATGAGCTTACTGGGTGATAGACTGGTACAGAAGGAGAGAGAGCCTTGCCCAGGAGGGCTTGAAATCTGTGAGGGAAATGGGTAAAATGCAGAAGATGTGGGCAGAAGCTACTTATATAGTTGTGTAGGGTTATTGCAGGGTGTAAGTTTTTCAGGTTGTCTTTGAAGGTTTGGATGGTTGGAGAGAATCTGTGTGTTGAGGTAGTGAGTTCCAAAGTATGGGGTGGGGGGTGCACGGGAGAAATCTTGGAGACGATGATGTGAGGAGTAGAGAAGAAAGTCAGAGATTGTGTTGGGAGGTATTGGGATAATAGGGCAGAGATGTATGGAAGGGACAGGTTGTGGACTGCCTTTTAGAAATGGTTTTACAGGGCAATGGGTAGCCAGAAAAGGAGAGGAGGGGTGGATTAACCAGGCAGCGCAGTTGAGGATGGATTGAAAACGGTGCAATGTTAGAGGGGAGGCTACAGAGAGGGATGTTGCAGTAGTCTAGGCAAGATAGGCCTTTGTGTTGACCTGAGGTTCAGGAAAGAGTAGATTGAAGAAATGTTTTTGAAAATAGAATAGGGTTTTTTTGGTCAAGGGCCGTCCATGCGATCGGTGGGAGTCACAGTGGCCGGACCTCTGCCGATCGGACATCGATAGCATATCCTAGTGATATGCCACCAATGTCTTTGATGAGGCAAACATGTAGATTGTGTGTACATTCTGAAGAGTCACACCGTTCCATGAGTTTTGCCTTCGCTATTTACGCTCATAGTCACGTATCTGAAACTGCCATCTATGGATGATAGACACATCATTTATAATATATGTACACTATACACACTATACACACACTATACACACATCATTTTGTCAGGATATTTCTATAAGTATTATTTCTTTCCTGTGTAGTTATGACTACATTTTTGTAGTCACGACGGATTGCATTTTCAGTCCTTTATTTGAATATAGATTTTCTTGTAAGATGAAGACAATGGCTGTTGTGTCTCAGGGCATCCCAGTCATCTCATTTACAGGCCGCCCTACAGAGGCCCCCCTCCCTTAGCACAAGGTTACGTTACAATGCCTATTATTAGGGGGGTCCTGAGAGTCCTCTTTCACTGACAGTTTTGCTCGGCTGAATGCGGGTAATTTAAGTTGTATTCTGATGGGGTGTGTGGGAACATACGGAGCACAGTGCTCCTGTGTGTCTGGGCTGCACATAAAGGAGACATTATTCCCTGACGGGTCTCTCTCAATCCACTTCCAAATTCATTGAGATCCTTTTACACAGTTCAATGTGACGGTCATTTCCCTCTGACCTGGGCCAAGACACCAACTGTATCAATAGCTTACACAGTCATACAGCATTGGCCACCGCGTTCAGGCCCACACAGCGTGCGGTTTTCCTATTTAGAGACAGCCTCGTATTTTATTATCTGACTAGTTCCATCAGAATTGGGGCCATGGGGGGAAGGGGAGTTTAGAACACTACCATTCTAGGATTCTACTTCATGTATATTAATACTATTATTAAAGGGGGCCTGTCATCCATATTATTCTGCCCTCACTGAATGACAGATACGATGATTTCCGCAGTCTGTCACATATTTGCTAAAGTGAAGCCGTTTTGGAAAACGTATATTCAGAGCCCAGGTAGCGCCAAAACGGCTTCACTTTAGCAAATAAGTGAGATCGTTAAAATCCGCGTGTCTGCCACTACAATGTCGATGACAGGTTCCCTTTAAAGAGCTTCTCCCCTGAAATCACCATTCAATGTATCATGACTGACCATGATAGATTGTGAAGTGTGAACCTAGCGTAACATAAGTCCCTGAGTCTTCTTCGTCATATATGTTTTTTTGGAAAGCTGGGTGATATCCAATGTGGCTACCATTACATCTCCCACTGGTGTGGTCGCCAATGTTGCATCTAAGCCTTTGCAGCTAGTGAGCGGGGTAGTTAGAGATGTGGGCACTGACGGCCGGACTAGAGGCCTCAGGCAGGACGCAGCTGAGAAGCTGGAGCGCTTCGCCCGCACGCCGAGAGCAGGGGGTGCGGCTGCACTACAGGGAACATCGGTAAGGGATTAGGCTGCTTGCGGTTTCTCGTATGGATCAAGGTACTCCCCTCTGGCAGGGGACACGAGGAGTGAGGATGAGGAAGAGGAGGAGGAGGGGTGCGGTGCCATGCGGGATCAGCCAGGTGCTGAAGGACAGGATGGAGAGAGGAGGGGGGAACCCTCATTGAAGGACATATTTGCTGCAGTAAAACAGAATTCCATAGTCCTCACTGCCTTATCGTGTCAGATGGGTGGATTGAAGGAAGACATTTTGTTGCTTAGAAATGACCTGCAAAAAGGCGCAGAACGCACCACTGCTGTAGAGGGGAGAGTCCTCAGAGATGGAGGATTCTATACCTAACATACGGCTGGATGTACAAGCTCATTCTCAGGCTGTGGCTGCCTTACTAGCAAAGACGGATGATATGGAGAATCGGCTGAGAAGGAACAACGTCCGCCTAGTGGGTGTTCCAGAACGCGTGGAGGGTTCGAATCCAGACGATTTCTTTGAAAAATGGCTGATCGACACATTTGGCAGAGAAGAATTGACACCCCTATTTGCAGTGGAGAGAGCGCACAGGGTGCCAACCAGACCCGGTCCTCCGGGGCGACCGCCAAGACCCGTTCTCATGAAAATTCTACATTACAAGGATAGAGATAAGATCCTGAGGAAAGCGAGAGAACGTCAAGATATCTCTTTCAATGGGGTGAAAGTATCCTTCTTTCCTGATTTCTCTATGGAAGTGCAACGGAAAAGATTGCAATTTCTGGATATAAAAAGGCGCGTCCGAGCGTTGCAAGTGCAATACTCCATGATGTATCCTGCTCGGTTTCGGGTGGTGGCCCTGGGCACGACGTCATTTTTTGAGACACCAAGAGAAGCGGTTAGATGTTTGGACAGCCATGAGAGTCAATTGAGACCGGAGGATGCGGCGGGACGGCGCTGAGATGGAGTGGACTGGCTGGGATAACATGGCTGGTGATCCGAGAATATGGAAGGTGCTGTAGCCTACTGCAAGAACTGGCACTGACGGCCCATGGCTGTGTTTGGCTTCCTGGGTGCCTTTGCAGGCCTTTTTGCAGTTACTGCTGAGGACTGGGGGTGGGGGAGATTGTCTATGGACATTGAAGGGAATGCATATGTTGATGGGGTTGTTGTGTATTTGCAAAGGGCAGTGGGAGGAATGGTCAGTTGAGCCTGGAAAGTGAAATGCAGAGTATGGTTTCACTGATTGCGCGGTGGGCAGCGTTGGCCAGCTGTTGTTTGCTGCTCTGGGCTAGGACAGAAGATATCTGTCGCCCCAACCCTTTGACGGGGGTAGGTTTATTGGGGTGGTTAAAGGGGGAGGGGAGGGACGGGGTGGGGGGGAGTTTGACTCATCCGGTCAGTTATGCACAATTACAGTTACAGGGTACGGCGTATCAAGATACGTTGAGGGATGATGGGATCACTTAATTGCTTGTCTTGGAATGTTCGCGGCCTGCGCGACTCAAGCAAACGGCAAGCGGTGTTTGCACTTCTCAAGCAACAGGAGGCACGGGTGATTGGTTTTACAGGAAACACAGGTGACGAGGGACTCGGTCTCCATGCTGCATAGGGCATGGATAGGTCAGAGTTTTCATTCTTACCACACTACCTATTCCAGGGGGGTGAGCCTTTTCATACACAGAGCAGTACCGTTTATGTGTCACTCTTCTTTCCGAGATGGGGAGGGGGCGGTATGTTGGGGTGCATTGTACTCTTTACCATTGGGAATGTGTGTTGGTGGTGCTGTATGTTCCTCCTCCCTTTTCAAGTGGGTGTATTAGGAAAGTGGTGGAAGAACTGTCTAGATTCCCGGAGGTGCCTTTACTTTTGATGGGGGATTTTAATGCTGTGATGAATACTGATATGGATAAATTTGGCACGGTGGGGGGAGGAAGCACAGCGTTTGGGCGTCTTATTGCTGAGATGTATTGGCGGAATATATGGAGGGATAAACATTCAAGTCAGCATCAATACTCTTGTGCCTCCTCAACGTATCAGTCTCTCTCCAGGATCGACTTAGTTTTGTGCTCGCCGACAGCGGTGCCGTTTGTTGCTCAGATAGAGTACATAACGAGAGCTTTATCGGACCATTCCCCTTTGTTAATGAAGGTAGTGACGGAGGGGAGGACAGGACGGGGTCAGGGGTGCTGGAAGCTCAATGCATTTTGGCTGAAGTTGTTAGATAATAAAAAGATTCTAGACTTAATACAGGAATATTTTCAATTCAACTCTGGCACAGTGCCACAGGAGATATTATGGGACGCAATGAAGGCATGGTTGCGAGGCGTGTTCATTCAGCACATTGCGGCAGTAAAAACCAGGTCTAGACAGTTGGGAGACGCCTTATTGGAAAGGGTTGAGGAGACAGAGCGGCTACATGTTGCGAATAATACACCGGATACTTTGAGGCATTGGGTGGAGGCGCAGAGGTTATTAAAGCAACACCAGTTGGAAAGGTCAGATAACAAAAGGATGTTTCTGAGTCGCCAATATTATGAGGAGGGGGAAACTACGGGACGGTTGCTAGCCAGCATGGCACAGGCCCAGAGGTAGAACAATTATAATTATATACATACCATAAGGGGGAGGGGGACAGATCGGAAACAGATACGGGACGGATACTAGCAGTCTTCAAGCGATTTTACTCGGATTTGTATGCCTCAAGAGCAGAGCACACGACTCAACAGTTGGAGGGGTATCTAGGGGAGGTGCGTCTTCCCAGGTTGGGGGGGAGGACAGAACGACTCTGGAGGAACCTATCTCTCTGGAGGAGATACAGGCGGCCATAGGAGCACTGGCTAATGAAAAGGCTCCGGGGCCGGACGGCATCCCGGTGGAGGTCTTTAAGGAATATGGGGAGGAGCTAGTTCCTCAGTTACTAAGTACTTTGCTGGACAGTTTCGAGAGGGGGCGGCTCCCGGATTCAATGTACGAAGCTACTATTGTGGTTTTGCCTAAGGTGGGGAAGGATATTCAGCTGCCAGAATCCTATAGACCAGTGTCCCTGCTGACCGCGGATATTAAAATCATAGCGAAGGTATTGGCGCTTAGACTTTCTAAAGTAGTGGCCGGGGTGGTACATGGAGACCATCTAAGTCGACAGCAGTGAATCTGAGACGGCTGTTCTTGAATCTGCAGGTGCTTCCGGATAATCCTAGGGGGAGAGCCATTCTTTCATTAGATGCGGCCAAAGCGTTCGATTGCGTGGAGTGGGACTACTTATGGTCAGTATTGGATAAAATGGGATTTGGTCCTAACTTTATCAAATGGGTGAGGCTGTTATACGTAGCCCCTATGGCGAAAATACGGGTGAATGGTGCCTTCTCGGATCGGTTTGCACTGGCGCGGGGAACTCGCCAGGGTTGTCCCTTGTCCCCACTGTTATTTGCGCTGGCGGTAGAACCATTGGCATGTGCGGTCCGACAACATGCGGACATACAGGGGTTGAAATATGGGGGAGTGGAGGAGCGAATCGCACTGTACGCGGACGATATGCTGTTGTTTTTGGCGGATACCGAGCGCACCCTGCCGATAGTTATGGCCCTGATCAAACGCTTTGGGAAATACTCTGGATTACTCATTGACTGGTCGAAATCTGCTCTTATGTTCTTGAATCCGGGAGCTGTCCAGCCTAGGGAGGGAGAAGTGGTAATACCGGTGGTCACGCAGTTTAAGTATCTCGGGGTTCAGGTGACGGCGAAAGTGCAGGACTATATGTCTCTGAATGTGGTTCTAATGCTGGCAAAGCTAAAGGCCAAAGTGGAGGCTTGGAATAAGCTCCCGCTATCTGCTCTGGGTAGGACAAATTTGATTAAAATGATCCTAATGCCTCAGGTGTTGTACGTCATACATAACTCCCCGGTGTGGATCCCCAAATATTGGTTCAGAAGGCTGCATAACCTTTTTAGAGACCTAGTGTGGAAAAGGGGCGTGCCCAGGATTAAACTAGAGAAGCTGCAATTGCCTAAGGAGGAGGGGGGTCTGGCTCTACCCAATGCATGGGTGTATTACTTGGCTGCTCAGTGTCAGCACTTCTGGGGGTGGGAGCGGTAGGAAACCTGGGGGTCATGTGCACGTATTTTAGCATATCTGGGGGGTGGGGAAAATCCGTTGTCAGGACTGGAAGCTCACAGTTATAAGAGGCTGGCGAGTAATCGACCCACCCTGCTTCTAATGCATAAAATATGGTGGCAATGCAAGCAATTGTTGGAGATAGAGGAATGCAATAAATATACCCCACTTTGGCGGAATCCCTATCTGTGGGAATTGTACACATTGGAAGGGATGCAGGGATGGGAACAGCGAGGCATTATTAGACTGAGTCAGTTGTACGAGGGGGACACATTCAAATCCTTTCAGCAACTAATGGAGGGGTTTCAGCTGGACTCCCACATGTTTTATCAGTATCTGCAGATTCGGCATGCGGTACAGACGTAAGCTGCAAGGATAGACTTGACGATTCATGCAACGGGAGTGTTGGAACATGTCGTAAAAGCGGTTACATCACGAGGGTTGATTTCGTTGGTCTATCGCAGGCTACTGCCAGAACATCTGGGTGATCTTATGGCACCAGTCAAGGCTAAGTGGGAAAGAGATGTGGGCCCTATTCCCGAGGAACGCTGGGAGGCTGTCTTGGCGTCATCATGTACTTTGTCTCTTAATGTAGCGCACAGGAGGTCCCAATTATTTTTAATACATAGGGTATATAGGACCCCCTGGGTTCTGAAAAGCATGGGATTAAGGGCGGATGCCAGATGCCCTCGGTGCCCAGACGAAGAGGCGGATATCTTTCACATGTTCTGGTCCTGTGGGATCCTGGTGACTCTATGGGCAGAAATGTCAGAGTTACTGGGGCGAGTGTTCCAGGTACAGATTCCGTTGGATCCCATGGTAATGTTGCTAGGGTATGTTGGAAATTTGGAAGGGGATAGTCTACACTGCTTGACAATTGCGAAAATACTATATCAGGTTAGGAAGGGTATTGCCAAACACTGGCTGGATGCGGAACCACCCTCGAAACAGGAAATTATAGGTGCAATTAACCATCAGGTCCTGATGGAGTACAGGATATACTCCAAGAGGGGGTCGAAGAATAAATTTGAAAAGCAATGGGCTAGGTGGATAGATCACTCTGGCTGTGCTTCCTCGGAACTCCTGACACTCCGCACGACTGTTCTAGGTTAAGCTGGCAAGAGGGTCAAGGGGACTACACTGACACATGGGGCACTGTAGAGGTCTGACGGGGGGGGGAGGGGCTCCACACTAGGGTCTTGAAGTACGGATGGAGGGGAGTTCATAGGGAGTTGGAGAGAGGAGGGGATTGGAAATTTGGAAGAGTGGGGGATAGGGCATGGAAACCTGTAACGAAAAGGATGGCTGGGGGTTGGGGGGGGAAGTTGGGGGTAGGGAGCATTGTTATGAGGGTAATGCATTCTTGGGTCTGTAAAGTACTGATGTATTAATTTGGTTGATTGCATAATGACCTGTAATGATGTGGTTATAAGGACTTCCGGTTCCGGCGCTGGCGATGCAGGACGCGTGTGACTGAGCTCCCGCTCCCGACTAGCCTGCTCATCTGCAAAATTCACTTCGGTGGCGAAAAACAGCTCAGTGACACCGGCCCTTCGCACAGGAACGTACCCAGGGGTATATGGAAAGATATCTCCTCCGGAGCGCACACAAGACAGCCATGGAGGATCGAGCCGCGGGTGTGGACAGGGGAGGTAAGATGGCGGCGTTTCCCGCCACTACTCCCCCGCTGTATTCACAGGATGAGGAACTGCTGCAGCCTCAGCCAATGTCCCCAATTTCAAGCCAGGCAGAGCCCATAGCCTCTTTGCAACCAGTACCTGTGGATTATATAGCACTAGCCCATGAAGTGGCTAAGCGGATAGCCCCTGACCTGCAAAAAGCACTGGAAAAAACGGTGCAAGCGTCTCTTACCCGCATGCATGCGGATCTGGCACAAGTAACGTCCAGGACTAATGAATTAGAGCAACGGGTAACGCTGCTAGAGGATGAAAATTAACGCTTGCAGTCCAAACTTAAAGCGGTGTTGTCTAATACCACTCAGTTGGGAGACAAAGTAGAGGATCTGGAAAATCGCTCCAGGAGGAGCAACCTGCGAATTGTGGGCCTGAAAGAAGCGGTGGTCCCTTCTGAGTTGCAACGTCTATGTGAGAGATCATTGCCAGCAGCATTGGGCCTCCAGCGCCCATGTCGGGTGAAAAGGGCGCATAGGGTGGGGCCAGACCCTAGAAATCTTCCAGCAGCAGACAACAGCAGCAGCAGTTCGTATCGCCCCAGACAAGTCATCTTTAAACTGTTGGATTACAATGACAAGGTGGCACTGATGAAGGCATATCGCAGCAGAACTCGGCCCTTGGAGATAATGGGCATGAAAGTGCTACTTTTCGAGGACTATTCTACGGAGGTCGCGAAACGCAGGCGTTCCTTCAGCAAGATTTGTACCGAGCTGTTCCAAAGTACGTTTTAATCTGCAATATCCAGCCGGACCGCGACATTCAATACAGCAAAAGAGGCGGAGGACGCGCGGGCAGAGCTATGTGGAAGCCGCTCCCCGCACGAGGAGCAACGCAATCCAGAACACAGCCCACGTCGCAAGCCGAGAGAAGTCGGAAGGAGTCGCTTGGATATGGAGAGGACCTGGGCAGAAGCTTTACTACCCACGCCCGGAAGAGAACGCGGAGGAAGATCCAGGAACAGAGGGGATTCTCCGAAGCCGCAGAGACGGTCACGGGGCCGTACCAGGTCCACGTCTCCTGATTGAAGAGCGAAGTTTTTATAGGACCTTTATGTCTTAGAGAGAGGGTTCTGAGGACGATGTAGACCACTTGCAGGTTCCGATCCGATCTTGAGCAGATAAGTTGCCAGTTATTACAGATAATGCTTGATGATTGCATATGTTTGTTTGTTACTACAGCATTTTAGTCTGTTTTTAAATGTCCTCAGATCAAAATGTATGCATACTGATATAATGCTGTATTCACATTGCAGGGGGTTGGAATAAGAGTTAGGGCCTGTTCTAAGTTATAAGCACGCTCACTGGTGGGATACTCTGAGAGTTCCACAAGGTCGGTTCTCTCCTGAAGGGGTTTATTTGGGTAGTTGTTTGGGGCAACGTTGAAGTGAAGCAGTGTTCAGGTCAATATGGCATGTGGTAATCTGAGCGACAGCTGAAGGGCGTGACCCTTTGATAGAAGACCGAGTATCGGCTGCAAGAAATGGTTGGTTGGCGAAGGGCTGGTGCAGCTTGATCACGATAAGTGATTTGTAATCTCGGCTACGCAGGTCTGGGAGGGAGGGGGAGGGAGGGACGTGTTAGTGCACAACAGAAAAAAGTGAAGTTTCCTATGCCAATGTGTACTAGGGGGGTGACCGCCCTTGGCACAGGCGTTTTTTATATTCCTTTTCAACAAGGTCTGTTGGCTTTGAGTTGGAGTTTAGCTTTGTTTGATAGGCTGTGTTCTGGCCATGTTTTCTATGTTTATACATGGCGATTAGGGAAAGATGGATCCGACTCCTCGAACCGATCACGGCTTTTTGACACCTTAGCTCATCTTAGACATAGTCCAATAACATGAAAATAGTCTCATGGAATGTTAAGGGGCTCAGATCCCCACAGAAACGGACCAAACTCTTACGACATATGAAGAGATTGCATCCAGATGTAGCCCTGTTACAGGAAACTCACCTTACCGAGTTAGAATTTAAATATTTACAAAAATTCTGGGTGGGCCACGTTTTTGGCTCGCCGGCAAGAGATGGCAAGGCGGGAGTTATAATATTGATACATAAAAATTTTGCTTTCACATTGGTGTCCCAGGAACGTGATGATGAGGGGCGTTGGGTCCATCTAGTGGTGGAACATGCAGGGGAAACTATTAGTATCCATAATGTCTATGGGCCAAATGCAGCCAGCACAGGTTTTTTTGACAAATTGGAAGCCCAACTCCAGCAGGATCGCACGAAATTATTGATATTAGGGGGAGACCTTAATACTGTAAGGTCCTCTAGGGAAGATAGAAGTGTAGGGGCTGCTTCACAGAAACAGAGGGATAGGATCTTACCGGATTTTTTAAGACACACTGCCCTGGCAGATGCCTGGAGGAGTTTACATCCTGATGCTAGGGAGTATACTCATTTTTCGCACGTACATCAATCGTGGTCGCGTATTGATTACTTACTGGTGAACGAAGCTTGTTCCCGCAGATTGCGCGACGCGACGATAGAAGATCTTGTCATCTCTGACCACTCCCCGATTACCATTACTCTGGCTGACACAGTAGCTAAGGGAATGGATTTTATATGGAAGTTTCCCTCATTTCTGGCGACGGACGAAGAATTTTTACAAAAACTAAGGGGATGGTGGACGGAATTTGAAGGGGATAATGCGTCACACCGTACGGACCCGTCGTTGTATTGGCGTACAGCAAAAGCAGTAATTCGCGGGAAAATTATACAATTTATGGCCAATCTGAAACGTAAGACCAATGAGGGGTACAAGACGGCAAGCGAGCGATTAAGGTGTGCATATACGGCATTTTTACAACATCCGTCGGCGTCTCTGGGGGAGGCATGGAGTGCAGCCAAGCGACAATTTGATCAATGGTTAGATAAAAGAGAAAGCATCTATCGGTCACAATTTGATGCTGACCTTATGCGCTTTGGCAACAAAGCGGGCAAATTACTAGCACGCCTGGCGAGGGGGAGGTATTCACCGTCACACATTTTATCCCTTAGAGACGCCGACGGAATCCCTACAGCGGATCCGAAAAAAATTAACACTATTCTGCGTACGTATTATCAAGCTCTGTATTCGGACACGCACATTGACCCCCAAAAAGGTAGGGAATTCTTGGAGAAGGTAAAGTTACCTGGGCTCACGCAGGAGCAGAACGATTTGCTGAGCGCAGAAATCACGGTGGAGGAACTCACGAGCACAATCAGGACCTTACATAACGGAAAGGCCCCGGGGCCGGATGGGTTCACGGGAGAATTTTATAAGTCACTAAGAGAGGAAGTCAGCCCCACTTTAGTGGAGTATTATAATATTTTACTAGAGACCGGTACTTTCCCAGCGGAGGCCAAAATAGCGCATATAAAGGTGCTGCCCAAGAAGGGGAAAGATCCTCTTGACCCGGGGTCATATCGCCCGATCTCATTGATGGATCAAGACCAGAAGCTACTTATAAAAATCTTAGCTAACCGCTTAGCCATATATTTGCCAGCATTGGTGGGGAAATCTCAAGTGGGGTTTGTAAAGGGTAGGGCGGCAGTGACTAATCTGCGTAAGGTGTTGACGGTC
This sequence comes from Rhinoderma darwinii, assembly GCF_050947455.1. Lineage (NCBI taxonomy): Eukaryota > Metazoa > Chordata > Amphibia > Anura > Rhinodermatidae > Rhinoderma > Rhinoderma darwinii. The sequence goes on from NC_134689.1 coordinate 370,617,541, forward strand.
CTAGAAACAGTAAGGCACGATCCTCAGCCAGGGGCCCGACCGGCACTCTTGGCGCTAGACGCAGAGAAAGCTTTTGATAACATACAATGGGAATGGCTGGGGATGGTGCTGGATAAGATAACGATCCAGGGAGCCTTTCGGATCTTTTTGAAAGGGGTCTATAATAATCCCCAAGCGCGCGTCTACTCCTCAGGGTTTTTATCGGCTCCCTTCCAATTGCATAAAGGAACCCGGCAAGGATGCCCACTGTCGCCACTTTTATTTAATCTAGCACTGGACCCTATGGCTAGGTTTCTGGAAGAGTCCGCAGTATTTAAAGGTATCCAGGTGTGGTCTCGGGCAGTCAAGTTAGCCTTGTTTGCTGACGATGTTATACTGTTTATGTCAAATCCCCAAGAACACTTAATGCCGGTCTTTCATTTTTTGCAGGACTTTGGGCAATGCTCGGGATACAAAATCAATATGGCTAAAAGTGAACTGCTGGAGTTGGGCAAACCGTTACCCGGGGCATTTTGGCAGTCCTTGGGATGCGGAATATCCCTGGTGAAACAATGCATAACTTATCTAGGCATTAAGATAGGGAAGGGGCCTGAAACTCTATATGGTCTGAATTATCCACCGCTGTTCAAAAAAATACAGGCGGAACTCGCCAGATGGCGCCAGTTACCTCTATCCCTGCTGGGGAGGTGCCACCTAATCAAGATGGTTAGTTTCCCCAGACTGTTATATCCCTTTCAAACGCTCCCGCTCTTGCTGAAACATGGGGATGTCTCCAAACTGAACTCCGCATTCACAAAATTTGTATGGGCAGGAAAGAGGCCTCGTATTGCACTTACTAAACTCATGATGGGCAAGCAGGAGGGGGGACTGAAGTTTCCCAACATTAGGGGATACAATGTGGTATGTCTTTTTCGTCATGCAGTGGATTGGCTTCATGAAACGAGCCATTATTCCAACTTAGAGCTGGAAGGGGAGTACGCCTCACCCTGGAACTTAAAAGCATTATTGCATTGTAGAGTGGCCTCCCTTCCGTGCCGTCTCAAAACCTCCATTGTCCTGAGAGACACAGTCCTGGCCTGGAAAGCGGTTCGTAAATGTTTTGACTTGCCTCACCTGCTCTCCAAACACATGCCGCTGTGGGGACACCCGGAGTTCCTGCCGGGAGTAGACAGTAGGAGTAGATTTGCCTCTTGGGGGGAAGCAGGTATTAGTAACGCAGAGGATCTTATGCATAAAGAGGAAAGGAGATGGTTAACAGGGTCGGAAATCAGAGCTAAACTCAATCCATTAGAGGGCAATGTTAATGTTAATTCTGATTTTATACAAGTTTTCCAGGTGCGGTCGTTCTGTACCTCTAGGCTCAGAGATTTGAATAAGGAAGCTACCACTCATACTCTGGATGAGGTCATAGGCGCAACGGTTCTTCGGGCGACTATCTCGAGGTTGTATAGTGCACTCGGGGATTATTTTGTCCGCCCGCGCCCACGGGCTATGTTCAAAATATGGGAACGATGGACGCAAGTTCCGGCAATAGGAGAGACCATATTGGAGGGTTGGGAGACGGTACGGAAGGTGATAGTGAACGAGAGCTGGGGGGAAACCTATTTTAAACTAATACATTCGGCCATATATGGCTTTAATATTTTACCCTCGCAGTCCTTCCCCGATCGCATTACGAGCTGTCCCAAATGCAACACACCCCTGACAAATTTGTGGCACGGAGTATGGAGCTGTGTTCAGACTGAACGATACTGGGAGATGGTACGCAGATATATTGTGGATCATTGGAAGGTGAAACTTCCGATGACGCCTCAAGCGCTGCTGTTCCATCAGGCGCGACCGCCAGAGGAAGAGGGGGCTCGAGGAGCGAGATCTCCGCTCCCCTTGGTGCACACAATTTTGCTGGTGGCCTTGAGGTGCCTTCTGTGTAAATGGCTGGAAGCGGATACACCGGGTCTCGACATGATCGTGACTAGCTTGAAACAATTACTAGCTCTCGAACGGGTGGAGGTAGAAAGAAGGAAAGAAACGGGAACCAAGAAGTTATTTGCTAAATGGCAAATATTTATAGAAACGCAATGCACAGCGACTGAGGTGGAGGAAATTGTTACGCCCTTTAGACACACAGCATGGTATCACACGCAATTTCTGGCAGGCACATTAGGAGGCTTACAAATGGAACCTAGATAATAGAAGGGGAATGGATGGGACGGAGATATTATCTGACGGTCTGGGTCGTGTTCGGGGATAGGGGAAGTCAGGTTGTTAGCGTTTTTAGTCGCTGGACAGATGCAAAAAGATATGCCATGAGTATATGTTATGTTATGTTATTTTATGTTGTGTTAGTTATATTCGCAAGTATGCGAGATTCAAATTGTAACTCAATTTTTCTGTGAAATGTCTGTAAAAAAGTGAAAAAATGTTAATAAAAATGATGTTTTAAAAAAAAAAATGATGTGGTTATTTGTTTAATAAACTTGAACTGATTAAAAAAAGAGATGTGGGCACTGTTTCCTCTAGGCTGGGCAATACAGAACAGAAATAAATACAGTAATTAAATAAATATTAACATACAGCACCCTAAATAATTAGCCACACAGCAGCCAGGCACACACACTATATGGCCAAAAGTATGTGGACAGACACCCCTCCTAATTATCGATTTCGGGTGTTTCAGCCATACTCATGGCAAACAGGTGCATAAAATCAAGGACACAGCCATGCAATATCAATGATCAAAAATTGGTGGTAGTAGTACGGGTCGTACTCTAGAGCTCAGTGACTTTAAACATAATAGGATGCCACCTTTGCCATAAGTCACCATGAACAATGCCAAGCATTTGCTGGAGTGGTGTTAAAGGGGTTGTCTACTACTGAACAACTGATGACCTATCCAGTCATACAGTAGGTCATCAGTATATCATCGGTGCGGGTCCGACACCCGGACCCCGCACCGTTAAGCCGCTCCGGCTGCCTCTGGGCACCGAATGTTATGGCCCACTATGCGATGTTCGGAACCAGAAGCAGTTTGCTCCGTACATAGCATAGCGGCCATGCTGCCGAACTGCAGCTCTGCTCCTATTCACTTGAATAGGAGCAGAGCTGCAGCACTGCAACTCGGCCGCTATTCAGTGGTTGGAGCCAACTGCTTTAGGCATGTACGTCCGGTTCTTGGTGGCAGCCGGAGCGGCTTAACAGTGCGTCAGACACCCACAGATCATGTACTGATGACCTATCCAGTGGATAGGTCATCAGTTGTCCAGTAGTGGACAACCCCTTTGACCCTTTGAAGACACGGCCAATTTGAGTTTTTTAATTTCCGTTTTTTCCTCCTCGCATTCCAAAAGTCATAACCTCTTTCTTTTTTCATCCACATAGCTGTATGAGGGTTTGTTTTTTGCGGGACAATTTGTAGTTTTTCATGGCACCATTTATTGTACTGCATAATGTACTGGGAAGCTGAAAAAAAATTATTTGTGGGGTGAAACAGGACAAAAGACGCGATTACGGCATTTTTGGGGTGTTTTGTTTTTACGGTGTCCATCAGGCAGTAAAAACTACATGTGCACCTTATTCTACAGGTTTATACGATTATGGTGATACCAAATTTATATCTTTTGTTTTATGTTTTACCACTTTTAGAAAAAAAAAACACTTATTAAAAAAAATTTGAGCGCTAAGGTGACCAAAAAACAGCAATTTGTATGATTGTTTTTTTTACGATGTTCACCGTGCAGGTTAAACATTGTTATAATGTGATAGTGCAGACTTTTACGGACGTGGCGATACCAGTTATGTTGACTTTTATTTTTTTTTAACATTGATTTAGGCAAAAGAAATGGGAAAAGGTTTTTTTTTAACTTTTAATACTTTTTTTTCTGGAACATAAAAAACCCCACTTTATTTCGCTTTTTGTCACTTTTTTATTAGTCCCCCTAGGAGACTTAAACCATTGCATGATATACTGCAATACTAATGTATTGCAGTATGTCGTGATTCTGAGGGTACGTTCACACGGCAAACTAAAAACGGCTGTAAAATATGGAGCTGTTTTCAGGGGAAAACAGCCTCTGATTTTAAGCCGTTTTTTAAGCATTAGGCTGGGTTCACACAACCTATTTTCAGGCGTAAACGAGGCGTATTATGCCTCGTTTTACGCCTGAAAATAGGGCTACAATACGTCGGCAAACATCTGCCCATTCATTTGAATGGGTTTGCCGACGTATTGTGCAGACGACCTGTAATTTACGCGTCGTCGTTTGACAGCTGTCAAACGACGACGCGTAAATGGACTGCCTCGGCAAAGAAGTGCAGGGCACTTCTTTGCCACGTAATTTGAGCTGTTCTTCATTGAACTCAATGAAGCACAGCTCAAGATTTACGAGCGTCTCAGATGGCTCGCAAAATGCGAGGAGGAGCATTTACATGTGAAACGAGGCAGCTGTTAACAGTCTGTCTTTTCACACGTAAATGCCTCTCATCGTGTGAACATACCCTTAAGCATTTTTTGATGCGTTTTTTTTACGGCCATTTTAGAGCTGTTTGTCTATTGAGATAATGAAAAACTGGTAAAGAAGTGGCTTGCACTTCTTTTTTACGGATGTTTTTTATGTGCCGTTTTTACAAATAGCCACGTAAAAAAACGCTCAGTGGGAACTAAACGCCATATTTCCCATTGAAATCAATGGGCAAGTGTTTGGAGGCATTCAGCCCCTGTATTTTCAGCCATTTTTCAGGGCATTTACAGCCCGAAAAATGTCTGAAAATAGGTCGCGTGAACATACCCTGACAGTCTCTTTTGAAGCCCTGTCAGAGGCATGGCTTCAAAGGCATACAAAGAAGGCACCAGGGTGTCGTGGGGGGGCGGCGTGATGGCGTGTTTGACTGTGTTTCACGATTGACCGCGGCATTTAAGGTGTTAAACGTACGGAATCAAAGTGATCTTCGATTCCACTAGTTGGAGTGAGGTGTCGGCTGCATAACACAGCCGTCACCCACTCAGCCTGTGAGCCTGTGAGCCTCCATACTTCCCCTTGGCGACATCTCAGTAATAGTACGTCGGATGTCGCCAAGGGGTTAAGCACGCCGCCTCTTTGAGGCACTGGAAATATGGTCTCTGGAGTGATGAGTCACATCCCACTATCTGGCAGTCCGATGGATGAATCTGGGTTGGTGAATGCCTGGAGAATGCTAAATACCAGAATTCAAAGTGCCTACTGTAACATTTGGTGGAAGAGGATAATGGTCTCAGCTGTCTTTTAGTGTTTGGCCCCTTATTTCCAGTGAAGGGCAATGTTAATACTACAGCATACAAAGACACTTTGCACAAATTGTATGCTTCCAACTTTGTGGTAACAGTTTTGGGAAGGCCCTTTCCTGTTCCAGCATTCTGAGCCCCTGTACACAAAGTAAGGTCATAAAGACATGGTGTGATGAGTATGGTGTGGAAGAACTTCATTGACCGCAAGTTTTTTTTAGAAAATGTTGCCCTTTGATGCCAAATTGCGTGAAAGCACCCATGTGTGTAAGGTACTGAGTGTCATTTTCACATTGGGGGAGATTGTTATGGAATTGCTAAGAGAGCAATTCCCCAAAGGCTGGTGGAGACTGCTGGGAGAGAGCGTGCATATAAATCCACAACCTCAAATCCGCCACATCTTTGATCAACAGAGCCTAAGGCTACTCTATGATATTCACCAGAGCCCACCGCAAGGCGGGATGGTTTTTGCTGCATAGAACCCAGGTTGTTTTTAGCAGAGTTCAATGTTGGATAAGAGGTACAATGCAGGCAAACCTTAACAGGAAACCAGACAGCCAGGGGTTAAACAGAGACTAAATCAATAAGCAAGTGTATACCAGGTAAGGCAGAGGTCAAATCCAGCCAGGAACAGATAATCCAAATCAGCAAACAAAGGGCTAACAAGAGACAAGCCGAGGTCAGTATTCCAAGAAGTCCAAAACTCAGAGGTATGGGGTTTAGTCAGAAGCTTGATCAAGACACCAGAAGGTAAGGAAAATCACAAGAAAAGACTGAGTGAGAAGGACAGGTATGAATACTAAACCAAATCTGATCGGCAGAAAGATAGAGAAAAGAGATAGGCTCAAGCAAAAACCAGAACCGTCCACAAACCAGAACAGTAGTATAAAAGTAATAGGCGTTTCCTAACAGATGTACTAAGCAAAATCCGCCAGAATTCTATGAGACACTTCTTGAACCTTGAAGCCAGTGGCGTAACTACCGCGGTAGCAGCCATAGCGGCTGCTACAGGGCCTGCGGCTTGAGGGGGCCTGTGCCGCCAGCCGACACACCCCACCCATATGCCTGGTGGCACCACTAGCAGCCGTTATGGCTGCTACAGTGGTAGCGCCGCTACCACGGGGCCCACACCGCCGAGCCTCTAACATGTAAGGGCCGGGCGACACAGGCCCCCTCATGCCCGTAGGCGTCGCTAGCAACAGCCACCCCGTCATGCAGTAATTGTACCTGCGTCTATAGCACGCAGGTACAAATACATGCATTAGCGCTGAATGGCCGGGCATGTTCCGACCATTCAGCGACTTACAATGACGCTGATTTGCGGGGCAAAAATAACTTGCCCCGCCAATCAGCGCTTTTCAATGACGCTAGCGGCACGATGACGTCATCGCGCCGCTTCTCTGCTTGAAAGGCGCTGATTGACGGGGCAAGTCATTCTGTCCTGCCAATCAGCACCTTTGGCCGACGCGTCGTTCAGCTCCGGCAGACCTGCTCAGAACAGAGTACTTCTGCATTGTCATCGGACGGCAAGGAACAGGATCATGTGAGTATGTAAAGTTTTTTGTTTTTTTTCTAATAAAACTGAGTGGCATTATCTACAGGGGTGGTTGTCTATATGTGGGGATGTGGGCCACTATATACAGGGGGGGTCTATATGTGGGCCACTATATACAGGGGGGTCTATATGTGGGGATGTGTGCCACTATATACAGGGGCGTCTATATGTGGGGATGTGGGACACTATCTACAGGGGGGGTCTATATGTGGGGCACTATATACAGGGGGTATATATGTGAGACACGATATACAGGGGTGGGCTATATGTAGAGCACCATCTATAGGGGAGCTATTTTTAGGGCACTTTCTATAGGGGTGGGCTATGTGTGGGACACTATATACAGGGGTGGGTTACCTGTGGGGCACTAGCTACATGGGGGCTATATGTATGGCACTGTCTACAGGGGTGGGCTATATGTGGGACACTATATACAGGGGGAGCTATATGTGAGACACTATCTACAGAGGTGGGCTATACGTGGAGCACTATCTATAGGGGAAGCTATATTTAGGGCAGCACTGTGTTTCAGTGGTTAGCACTATTGCCTTGCAGCTCTGGAGTCCATATGTGGGCACTATCTACAGAGGGCTGTATGTGGGACTCTATCTACAGGGTCTTCTATGTAGGGTACTATCTACAGAGGCTCTATGGGGGGTCGCTATCTACAGGGGGCTATGGGGGCACTATCTACAGGGGGCACGGTGTGTGTCTGTGAGACACAGTATATGGTACTATTATAATCAGGGACACAGTGTATGGCGCTATTATAGTTAGAGGTGCAGTGTATGGCACTTTATTATATTTAGAGGTGTTGCGAATTTTAACTTAGTTTATTGGTGCAGACATTTATTAATAGTGTGAAGCTGAAGACATCTGAGCGGAAAACTGCAGAAATGGGTCATGGCCGGGAGAAATCCATCATAGATGTCTGGACCAGAGGGAGAAGAAAAGAACTAGAATCTAAGGCTGGGCTCACACGAGCACATTAACGTCTGTAATGGACGGACGTATTTCGGCCGGAAGTCCCGGACCGAACTCAGTGCAGGGAGCTGGGCTCCTAGCATCGTAGTTATGTACGATGCTAGGAGTCCCTGCCTCTCTGCAGGACAACTGTCCCGTACTGTAATCTCCCAGCATATTCTTACTATTGTTCGGGCCATGCTGGGAGCTGTAGTTTTACGCCGTACAAACCTATATGGCAGGGGTTGCACTAAATTGAGCTGAATTTGTTCTGGTGTTGTATATATGTACTGAGCTTTGTTCTGGTGTTGTATATATGTACTGATATTGGTTCTGATGCTGTATTTAAGTACTGAGCTTTGTTCTGGTGCTGTATATACGTATGAGATTGGTTTTGGTGCTGTATATATGTAATGAGCTTGGTTCTGGGGATGTATTTATGTACTGAGCTTGGTTGTGGTGCTGTATATATGTACTGAGCTTGGTTCTGGGGATGCATATATGTACTGAGCTTTGTTCTGGTATTGTATATATGTACTGAGCTTGGTTCTAGTGCTGTATTTATTTACTGAGGTTGGTTCTGGTGCTGTATTTATGTGCTGAGGTTTGTTCTGGTGCTGTATATATGTATGAGCTTTGTTCTGGTCCTGTTTATATGTATGGGCTTGGTTCTAGTGCTGCATTTATGTACTGAGCTTGGTTCTAGTGCTGTATATATGTACTGAGCTTAGTTCTGGTGCTGTATATATGTCAGAGCTTGGTTCTAGTGCTGTATTTATGGACTGAGCTTGGTTGTGGTACTGTATATGTGTCGGAGCTTGGTTTCCGGATCCGTAATTATATAGGATATATTTAAAATAACAATATTGCAGGGTAGATGGAATTGTTCTCAATTCATTGTATATTTCATGGGAATCTGTCTGGTAGTTTTAACCCTTGGAACCGCCACCATGCGGTAATATATGACCTGATAATATTTCCAAACATTCCCTTGTATATTTTTTTCAGATGCAGCAAAATCTTTAAAATCCACTTTTAAAACGGTGCACACTATATGCTAATTACTTATTAAAGGGTCATGGGGCGGTGCCGCTATCCTGAAGAGTCACATAGTTCTGCCTCCAAACCCACCTTTCCATGTTTGATTGACAGCTCCCTGGCTGATACAACTTTCTCGTATGAGCCATTGCCTTGTGGCACTATACACAAGGGGGGGGGCTGTGTGGCACTATACACAAGGGGGGCTGTGTGGCACTATGCACAAGTGTGAGCTGTGTGGCACTATACACATGGGGGAACTGTATGGCACTATTTACAAGGGTAGGGCTGTGGCTCTATCTACAGGGGGCTGAGTGCAGCGCAATCTACAGGGGTCAGTGTGTGGCACTATCTACTAGGGGGGCTGTGCTGCACTATCTACTAAGGGGGGCTGTGTGGCACTATATCCAAGGGAGGGGGCTGTGTGGCACTACATACAGTGGGAGCTGTATACAGTGGGGGCTTTATGGCGATATATACAGGGGGGCTGTATGGCACTATCTACAAGGGGGAGGTGGGGGGCGCTATCTACAAATGGGGTGTGACTGTATATAGGCAGGGCTATATAGCACTGTCTACACGAGGGCTGTATGGCACATTCTACAGGGGGCACTATTTATAAGGGGGGCTGCTTGTGGCACCCGGGGGGGGGGGCCCCGGTCAAGAGTTTGCTATGGGGCCCAGTTTTTCCTAGTTACGCCCCTGCTTGAAGCATACCTCCACTTTCAGTGAAAAACTATTAGGCTGGGTTCTCACGACCTATTTTTAGGCATAATGGAGGCGTTTTACGCCTCGAATTACGCCTGAAAACACGGCTCCAATACGTCGTCAAACATCTGCCCATTCATTTCAATGGGTTTGCCGATGTACTGTGCCAACGACCTGTCATTTTACGCGTCGCTGTGAAAAGACGGCGCGTAAAATAACAGCCTCGTCAAAGAAGTGCAGGACACTTCTTGGGACGTAATTGGAGCCATTTTTCATTGATTCCAATGAAGAACAGCTCCAAATTACGTTCATAATGGACGCCCCACAAAACGCGAGTACGAGCAATTACGTCTGAAATTCAGGAGCGGTTTTCTCCTGAAACCAGCTCTGTAATTTCAGACGTAAATGCAGTTATCGTGTACACATACCCTTATAGTGCAGGAGTGTGCACTATAATAGTTTTTCTAAATTCCTAGTATTACCGATTTTGCTTTTAGCAGCAGCTTGGACTGTGTAAACTACGTGCTGTCGGCTGCTCATAATTCTTCAGTTAGAGACAGAGCGTCCTGAATCCTGTATGCAGAACGGCCGTTATAGAACTCTATAGCGCTGTCTCTAAGGCCTGATTCACACGAGCGTTTAATACGCCCGTGTCATGGCCGTTCAACAATAGAACGTGTCCTATTTTGTTCCGTTTTCACGGATCCCTCCATAGACTCAAGTCTATGGGGATCTGTGAAAACGGAACCTGCACTGGGGCACATCGGATGTGAAAAACGTCACGTCTATACGACCGAGGTACTCCACGCTCGTGTGAATCTAGCCGAACTGCACAATTATGAGCAGCCGACAGCATGAACTTTACAAAGTACAAGCTGCTGCTAAAAACAAAATCGGTTATACCTGGTATTCAGAAAATCTATTATAGTGCACACTTCTGCACTATAATAGTTTTTCGCTGATAGTGGAGGTACGCTGTAAGGGCTTATTCATACGAACGTTGTACACGGCCACATGTATGGAACTGTTCACACGGCCGTTATTTTAACGGACCGTGTGAAGGGTCCGTTGAAAGATAAAACGTCCTATTTTCTTCAGTTTTCACGGATCCCTTGATAGACTCAAGTCTATGAGGGATCCGTGAAAACGGGTCCCGCACGGGTGCAACTCGGAAGAGAAAAACTACAGTTTTTCATGTCCGAGTTTGCACTTGTTTGTCTGAATAAGCCCTAACGGTTGTGAAGTGTGTCTAGAAAAAGGTTGGCCTGGCTAAGAGGAGTAGCAAAATGTTCCCGACTAATTAACGGTGTGCAACATTTATTTTTCTTGCACAAAATACTGGTATAAAGTTTGCCAGTCAAGGGGTGGCTTAAGAAAGAGAAAAGGGTGTGTACTTTCAGAAAATCCGTGTATAGAAGTATAAAAATGTTATTTTTATTTTGTAATGCAGGTTTTTTTTTTGTCAAGTGTGAAAATTGTTCCCAAACCATTGGCAGCGAAAGGGTTAAAGGGGTGATTAATTAAAAATAATCTTTTGATACACTGATTTCCAGAATTAAAGGACTCTATATAGGGCTCAGACCCCTTTGGCATTCCGGAATGGATTGTCAATGTGCGGTCACCCTATATATAAGATATTACTAACCGCACCTTCAATCTGTAAACATGTCTCTCGAGAGGGGAAAGATTCCGGCCGATCTCCAGTAGAGTACTGAGTTTAAGCCTTGTTACCACCTTTTTTGTGTGTTTTTTTTTTTGGTGGGGTGGGGGGGGGGTGTATTTTACTGCGGCCAGATGTTTGCTGTTAATTTATAGCTGGGGTAGGCAATCTTAGCGAGGTGTAGATCTACTGTTGTAATTTTGGAAAGTCATGAGAGCTACTTGGTGCCGAGTTGTGACAGAACTATGGGGGGAATGATATGTAAGTTATCAGGGGCGTTGCTATGGTCTTAAAAGATACGGTCCCTGGATGGATATTATTAGTACCTCCAGCAATAATGGTGCCAAGCAGATAGTACCCCGACACTAATGGTGCCAACCAAAAATAATTGTAGTCAGCAGTAATAGTGCCCACAAAATAATTGTACCGATCAGTGCCCATATAGTGCCTAGAAGCGTGCCCCCACACAAGAAGTTATAACCTATCCACGGGATAGGTGATAATAACAGATTGGTGCGGGTCCAACCACTGGAACTCTCACCGATTGACAGAACGGGGGTTTCGTGTTGGGCGTTTCCCCTAGCTGCAAGCCCGCTGCCAGGAGGCGTTGAATGGAGCTCAGCTTTTTCTGCCAGTGAGCGAAACGCTCAGCATTCTCCGGCAACACCATAGACTTTTAATGGAGCGGCAGGGCACATTCTGTGGGGAATAGAAGACAAGGACCCCTGTTCAAGAGAGAGGAGGAAGTCCCAGTGATCGAACTCCCACCGATCTAACAGTTATTATCACCTATTCAGTGGATAGGTGATAACATCTTGTGACCGGAATACCCCTTTAAGTGTCCACAAAGTGCCCCCAACACTAGTAGTGCCAACAGTGTCCCCCAAGCATAGTACACCAGTGTGAAGCAGTGCTCCCATAATGCCCCCATCAATAAGCAACAATAAATTGTACTCCAACAATAATAGTGCCCACAGGTGTTCCTCAAATTGCGCTCGAAACTAATAGTGCCCACAATTTTACTGCCTGGAGATAGAACGATTAAAATTAAATTTATTGAGTTGTTTCATTAAAATGAGCCATCTTAGCCCCAAATAACAATATAAACAGGCTCAGATAAAGTGGTCAGTAATAAGGAGAGGTGTGCTGATGTGATAGTATAGTTGCAAACACCAAGCACCACCTCACCCCTCACGATATATTCTACTGACACACCTCACTGACTGACAGACAATCCAACGCGTTTCAGTGCCACATACATAAGTGACACATCATCAGGGATTATCGATTCAATTCGGTATTGTGTTAGATTTCACTGTTAATTCAGCCGGTTAGCACGATTGTGTGCTTATTCAAAACCTCCCGGCGCGTGTACGACACTAATGCCTTGGCCGCACCAATAGTGCCCACAAGCAGAGTACTTAACACCAAAAGAAAAGGTAAAAATTCTCACCTAACCCTGTCCCCACATCGCACACAGCGGTGCAGACTACAGGCTTCCTCTGGTCTGTAGTCTGAGGGGTCTGCAGTACGACGCAGGCAGGCGTGTTTATATAATTTTGTCTGTCTACGCTGGAGACCTCTGGTCTACAAATGGTGAATGGCGGGAGAATGGAGTGGATGGCTCCCAAGTTCTGCCGCAGTTTTCAAGTTTCTGTGACCTCAGGTTGCGGATAAAGTGGCCTTTGACCCGGGATCTACTTGGAACCCCCCTCTGCGATCGATGGGTTGCCATCCCTGATTTATAGGAACATTTGAATATCTTTTCACACAAAGAGATTTATCAATAATGTTGTAAAATGCAACATTCTTTGAGATGTGAAAATGGCGCACGCAGAATAATACATTTGCCACAACTCTCTAGACATGTATTTTCTATTCATTGCATTTAAAAGAGTACTTTCACTACCAGCGCTGTTAGGGAAAAAGGCTGCGTTTTTTTGTGGCTTCTTCCTGGCGTTTTTTGCGACAAAAATATTGTGTGTGAAGGAGGCATTACGTGCTTTTTTTGGGGGGCATTTTTTGAGCAGTATAGAGAAGCCCATGAAAAAAAAACGGCAGAAGAAACGAGCATGCTATATTTTGAAAAGAAACGCCACTGACCCAAAAGACAAGAAAAATCCCACAAACAATTGTTTCTATTGCACTTTATATTTCAGCCACATCCTCTTTGGCAAATAAATAAAAACAAAACGCAGGAAAAATATCAGGAACAACACCCCAAAAAAAAAAGAAGAAAATAAACGCTATGTGCGAAACCACCCTAAAGAAAAGACTTAGGCCGAATTCAGACGACCGTAATATACGTCCATGTGACACGGTTAAAACAACGGCCGTCACACGGACGCATGTATTTCAATGGGGCTGTTCACACGGATGTTGTTTCAATGGACTGTGTGAAGGGTCCATTGAAAAATAGAACATGTCCTATTTTGTTCCATTTTCACGGATCCCTCGATAGACTCAAGTCTATGGGGATCCGTTAAAACGGGACCAGCACGGGGGTAACTCGGACGTGAAAAACGGACGTTTTTCACGGCCGAGTTTCCCCACGTTCGTCTGAATTCGGCCTTACATACCAGATTTAAGATGGAAAAAAGCCCTTACAGATTTTGCCTTAAATTGCTCTGCCATAAAGTTTAAAGCATACAATTAAATGCCTTTGTATGCTGCAACATTAGCGTTACCCTTCACTGGAAATAAGGGACCAAACCCTGTAAAAAAGCCCCTGATCACGGTGAAATCTACTGTGAAAATCCACAACATAAATTGACATGCTGCAGATTTAAAAAACGAACTGCATATCAGTTTCCGTGTAAATTTTTTTCCGCAGCCTGCAGATGAGATTTGTAATATGCTGCGGATTTTCTGCCTGCCTAAAAACCGCATGGCAAACTGCAGCGATTTGCGGTAATGTTTTTTGCTGTGATTTTTTATGCGGTTCTTACCACATGACCAAAAATATCTACATTCACCCTTACTGCAACGTGTGCATGAATCCTACAAAAGGGACCTGGCAAGGCTCCATGGAGCGGCATTGACGTGGCCATCGACTGTGCGCCTGACAGCCGCCTCAATGCCACTCTGTAGGGTCTTACCTTTAGGCCAGGACTAATGCTAATTTAAATGATGCCTAATGTATTCCTAGAAGGTTGTGTGAAATTGCAATGATTTTTCCCTTTAGAGTTCTATTAAATTTCACGCAATATTAAATCATCACGATTTTACATGATATAGCAATGTTCCGCCGGAACGTATACCAAAAGGACACTTTTTTTAGCATATGTCGGTAAATGGGAACATGTGGATGTGTTTGGTGTATGTGTGGGGAGCATTCCCGGACCATATGCCTAAAGTAACACAAAAACGATGCGAGGACATAGAATTTTACTTCAATACACATACGTTTTTCGCAGTAGCTTATTGATCACTAGAGGGATTGTCAAGCAGCCTAATAGAGCGGCACTGACACCGCAGCGATGCGTCCGATAGTCTGTACAGGACGCAACACAGTTGTTTCAATGCCGCTTTGTTGGTCTTTGCACTGACAGGTTTTCTTTTTTTAGGGATCTGAATTGAGGCAAAGTGTTTTCAGATGGACATGAAACCTCAGAGCAACATGAGAACACACAGCAAGGATCTCCTATTAATATTCTACACTTGTCTCTGATCTTGGTCAGCAGAATACTTCGACCTAATTACGTATTTTATTTTTTTCTGTCTGATTGTCATAGTATGAAACTGCTGAAAAGCATCACTTGAGACTTTCGTTATGTGTGCTTCGCCGAACCACTAGGAGGCGCTGAGACCTCACCGATAAATAAATCTGAGGAGCCACCAGAGGGCGCTAAGAAAAATTGAGACCATTTTAGAGACTGAGGTACCGGGGGAGACGGTTTGTCCCGTGATAAGGTCTCCGGGGAAAGAGAAACGGCGCCAGAGACAGCTTGTGACAGGCACACGCAGAGAGAGAGGGAGAAAGAGACAGCTTGTGACAGGCACACGCAGAGAGACAGACAGCCCGCTGGCTTCTTTGTAAGACACTGTGTACGAAGCGGCTCAGCGCGTAAATAGCAGTGAAGCTTTACCTCATCTGCTCACCTAAAAGCACCGGCATTCCCTGCCACCCAGTGTATGCTGGGAAGTGTAGTTCCATAGAAGCTGTAGGGCGCCTGGTGGCCTCTTATACATTCATGTGATGTGTAGCATCTCGTACTATATTTGCTTATGTTTATGTTGGGGACTTAATTTGCTCTGACCGTTACATGTTCGGAGTTTTTGTCCAGCAGTCATTTTCCATGGGATTTTCACAAGCAATGGGGGAGATTTGGCAAAACTAGTGCAAGGGAAGACTGAATGAGTTATAGCAACCAATCAGATTTCAGCTCTTATTTCTCAACGGCCCTTTGGAAGATGAAAGCTGTGATCTGATTGGTTGCTATGTGCAAGTGCCTCAGTTTTCCTAAATCTCCTTCATGTCCTGGTTCCTACAGCTTGTATATAGGTATGGACATAGAAAGTCTATGCATATAGCTCGCCCTGGCAGCTTCTCTGTGTGCACGAGCTTCTATGCGGCGCATTCCCCTCCCCCCATGCATGCCCTGCGTGTCGTATTTGTGCCATTTTAACCCCTTTTAACAAAAATCGTCAAAAGCCCTTTCCTGTGTGAACAAAACCTTACTCCTAGTTTTGCAGCTTTTTTTTTCTCATTTTGCACAGTTGTAGTATGGCAGTCGCTGCACGACAATGCATAATGTGAACCTGCCCGATGTAGGAGCCCAGAGACGTATTGCAGAAGTAGTGGACCTGAGTGCATTCGGCCAGCTTCACACAAGAGTGATACAATCGCATGTCCCCGCTCGACCGTGAGGCCTAATGACATGAACTAACGGCAACGTGGGGACTTATAATGCTGTTCGTCATCAGACTTGTCTCTCCGGCCGGGACTACGGATCCAAAATGCTTGTGTGAAACTGGCTTTATTCTCATTGAGCTCTAAAACGCTTTTAAGGGGGCATTTCAGCCCCAATGTTTTTTACCTATCCACTGCTAGATCATTGGGGTCTGACTGCCGGGACCCCCCCACCACATGCCAGATCGGGGGACCCCCATTCCCTCAGCTGAAAGATGGCAGCTAGGAAATGTTTGAAATAAGCGTAGGCCAGGCGTGCGCGGTGCTGCTCCATTCAAAGTCTTTGGCGCTCGGCTGTTTGTCAGTCTCATAGTCTTAGAATGGAGCGACACCACCCATGCCTGGCCTCCGCTCCTTCTAGCTGCCGTCTTGCTGGTGGGGGGATCTTCATTCTGGTGATTGGTGAGGGTCCTGGCATTCAGATCCCCCCCCCCCAATCTAGCATTTTTCACCTATTTAGTGGATAGCTGAAAAATGCTGGAGGCTGGAATACCCCTTTAATGACAATGTATTCATGAGCCCTGTCTTATTTTAAGCAAATTATAAATAGTTATCATATAGAAGATTGATCCGCCAGGCTCTAGTTTTCTGTAAAACCCATTGACTTAAGATGAGAGGTGCTCAGTTATATATATATATATATATATATATATATATATATATATATATATATATATATTTTTTTTTTGTAAATCTGAGTGCTGACCAGTTGGGATGTCTCCGCTTTTGGACTTCTAATAATGTGACTCTTCTGATATATCTGGATGATTTGCTATAATCGTAAACCCCCCCCCCCCCCCCCAAAAAAAAAGAAGTTAAAAAAATACTTAAAACACAATGCTTAACTTATATTGTATACTTTGCACTATAGATTCTGCTTACGGTATTATGTTTTTTATGTATTTCCTCAAGTTTTTGTAGTCTTGTGATCTTGACCTCCGCCAAGCTGGATCCGCCGTGTATTGATGGGGTGTACCTTTCTGGAGAGGAACATGAATTTTACATGCTTGTATGCGCAGAACTAGACCACTTCCTACAACAAGGAAACCAGAAGGCGTGAGTACATTTTCATAAATGACCATTCACTACAGATTAACATCTGGCCCCTCTGGTAATGTTGCAGCAAATGTGCGACTTGTGAATATGGCCTTGCTCACGGGTATTGATCACAGGGTTGGGCTGTCGCACCTGAGTACTATAGAAACCTCTGAAACAATGAGGGAATGTTCACATGCAAAACGAAAAATGGCTGTAAAATATGGAGTGGTTTTCAAGGGAAAAAACAGCCTCTGATTTTCAGCCGGTTTTGAAACCACAAACGTTTTTTTGCGGACATTCTATTGACACAATGAAAAACACGTCCAAAAACGGCTCAAGAAGTGACATGCTTTTTACGGGGTGTTTTTTTTTTTTACGCACCGTTTTTTCAAACGGCCGCGTAAAAAACCACCCTATCGGAATGAAAAGCAGTTTTTACTATTGAAATCAATAAGCAGGTGTTTGGAGGCGTTCAGCTTCCGTTTTTTTCAGCCATTTTTCGGGGCGTTTACAGCCCGAAAAACGTCTGAAAATAAGCCGTGTGAACATACCCTAAGAGTTTATTCACACACGGCAGATTTGGTGCTGGACTTTCTGCAACTGTCCCATAAATCTAAATGGGGTTTGCAGAGTTCCATGTAGGTGATGCAGAAATAACCCCATTTAGATGAAGTGTTCTTTATTTATGGGCTTCATCGAAATGCAGGTATGTCACCAAGTATTGTTATTTAGTTTTGGGACATCTCTATTACTACTATTGGACACTCGGTTCTTCTGTTTGAGATTTTTCTGCTACTACGCAATAAAATCTGAAGTCAATATCTGTAAATGCAGTGTTCCGGCTCCCCCTTGTGAAAACAATAAGGTATTACAAGCTCTACACTACAGAATCTATGGTTTCCATATTGTAAGAATTGTCCTTTTAACTCATTTTGGTTTTTTTAAAATTAGATTTGGTAAATGCCATTTGTTTTAAGAAGCACTTCCCTCTTCCATTATTCATGCATCCAGCCCCGCAAAAGGGCAGTCACTTCTATAAGGCCAGGATCACACACACAGATTTGATGCAGTTCTTGACTCGTGATCCTGGCCTAAAGCTGCAGAACCCACAATGCTTTTTCTTTCCCCCAAACATTGCACTGAGGGTGACCTACTATGGGATACTGATCAGTAAGAGACCCCTGGGCATAGGTGACAGTAATTGTTTTGACTCTATTACAACTAATCTATCCGCTGTCTAGTTTTACTTAAGTCAAGCTGCACTTTAAGGAAAGTATGTAACGTTTGCCATATACTTGAGATAAAAGTTCTTTGAACCCACCAGCGGGATCGGCCGACAGTCTCATGTGTATGGGGGCCTCCCGACTGCAACCCCATAGGCAGGTGTCGGGGCTATAAAAAGGTATCAGTCTTGTTGGATTTCATTCTTGGCATTTCTGAAGAATAAGCAAATGTCTGAATCACTTGACAAAACCACCTTAGTAACAATATAATCACGTGTGGCTTTGTCTCAGTAATTCCTTTAAATCTGTCACTATTCATTTATAGGAATATCAGTGGGGGTGGTCCCCAATGTTATTTACATTGGATTGGGTGTAAGAAGCATGTCTTCCCGTTAATATTTCGCATTATTAGCCCGAAGTATAATATATTGTGTGTTCCTTCGCAGAGTCCTGTTGTTCCCGCCAGTCTCTAGTCGCCTCCGATATTTGATCCACCGCCTCACGGAGTCTTATGATGCGTTAAGTAGCTTTTCAGTAGGCGAGGGGTGGCATCGTCGTACTGCCATCTGCCATGCTGGTATCAGGTGAGAACAGTCAAATATTTTTTTTCTGACACTATACATGTATAAAACTTCAAGCACTTCCAACTAATGTTTCATGAACTTGATCGCTCCATTGTTTATTGGAATGTCTGTCATCTATTCCAAGATTTACTTTGCCTCAGATGTGAAGCGCTTTACAGTATGTTGGTGCTGTATAAATATGAAATGGATTATATGCTATAAATCAAATTACATATTGCTTTCTTGTGGCCCATTTACAGCAGACACAAATGTCGACAAAGTACAGACAGCTGGAAACGAAGCCTTAGGGTCCTCTTACGCGGCCCGACATAAACGAGACCGCTCGTTGATCAGCGCTTGTTTGCTCCTTTCACAAGTAGCTGTGATCAATAATGTATGGAGACTAGCGATCATTACTGCCATCGCTCGTCCTCATACATTTCTATCATGTCGGCAGCACGTTTCCCTGTTTACACAGCGAGATGTTCTGCCGACAACGATAATATCTTCGGCTGCATAAACGATACAATCACCTGATGAATGAGCATTTGCGTTTTGATACAGTTTTTGTCTCCATTTTTTGAGCCAAACACAGGAGTGGACACCAAAGAATGGCGATACATCAGTCTTTTCTATACACCTTCTCTTTCCTTTAGATCCACTTCTGGCTTTGGCTCTAAAAACTGCATCAAAACTCTGTCTGATTTTACCTTTATAATAGTAGTAAATTGCAATTAAATAGATTACTAAAGATTTTATACACAGAGTGCTGTGGAAACATTGTTATGGACAAATGTGTATAGTGCGGTAGATAAATTGTCGTAGTTCGGGATTATAAAGAATCATTTCACACAGCACATACACTTCTTTTTGTCATCGTTTATATGCATAGATACGTGTCGGGCCGTGTTATAGGACCTTAACATGGTACCTTTTGAGATATCTGTGTTTACTCTCTATTACTGCAGGCTACCTGATGAGAATGGAGATTCCAAAACCAGTTCTCAAGATCAGAAT
Organism: Rhinoderma darwinii; assembly: GCF_050947455.1. Lineage (NCBI taxonomy): Eukaryota > Metazoa > Chordata > Amphibia > Anura > Rhinodermatidae > Rhinoderma > Rhinoderma darwinii. The sequence goes on from NC_134689.1 coordinate 370,637,475, forward strand.
CGTGGGCGTTTTTGGAGTGCTCCCTCACACAACAAAAAATGGGAGACCGGCAGGGGAAGACAAAACTGGAGACAGAACAAGGATAGGAGACCAGACAGAGAATTTGCTGCAGTCAGAGGAAAACATTGGACAAGAAACAGAGAGGAACATTGGAGGAGTCATGGAAAGGGCAAAAGTGCGTCAGAGGGGAGACCCAGGAGGACACTAGAAGATGGGCAGCATGTGGACAATGGAGAGGCACTGCAGAGACCAAATAAAGTGTTGGAGGCAGAGATGGGACCAAGCAAGAAAGAAATGTCAGCGGGACGAGAAGAGGTTCATTATGAGACAGAGAGCCAAGAGAAGCAGGAGAAAACATCAGGAAAGCTAGAGGGCAATGGTGATGATAGAGTAGAGAAACCTCATGACAGTGACGGTAAGGACAGAACACGTGGTCAACCAGCAGTGGTGGAAGCTGAAGAGGGACTGAATGACTTGGAAATGAGACTAGATCGTGTGAATGAGGAACCGGCAAGAATAAATGCCCAGGGGTTGTTAGACAAACCCGTAGACGATCAAGTGGGATCTGAGACGCGAGCAGCCAACCATGGAAGACCAGCAGAGAGAACTGAGAGGGTGGAGAAAGAAGCAGAGACATGTAGATTGGATAAGGAAATGCATGAGCTGAGAGTGGTGGATGCAAAAGTGAGCATAGAGGCTCATGAGGAAAAAGGGGGGAAGAATACAGCTCATGAGGATGCAAGTGTGCCAGCGGATGTTCAGGAGAAGGTAGAGATGCCAGCGGATGTTCAGGAGAAGGTAGAGATGCCAGCGGATGTTCAGGAGAAGGTAGAGATGCCAGCGGATGTTCAGGAGAAGGTAGGGATGCCAGCGGAGGCTCAGGCGAAGGCAGAGATGCCAGCGGAGGCTCAGGCGAAGGCAGAGATGCCAGCGGAGGCTCAGGCGAAGGCAGAGATGCCAGCGGAGGCTCAGGCGAAGGCAGAGATGCCAGCGGAGGCTCAGGCGAAGGCAGAGATGCCAGCGGAGGCTCAGGCGAAGGCAGAGATGCCAGCGGAGGCTCAGGCGAAGGCAGAGATGCCAGCGGAGGCTCAGGCGAAGGCAGAGATGCCAGCGGAGGCTCAGGCGAAGGCAGAGATGCCAGCGGAGGCTCAGGCGAAGGCAGAGATGCCAGCGGAGGCTCAGGCGAAGGCAGAGATGCCAGCGGAGGCTCAGGCGAAGGCAGAGATGCCAGCGGAGGCTCAGGCGAAGGCAGAGATGCCAGCGGAGGCGAAGGCAGAGATGCCAGCAGAGCCCGTGGAAGGGGCAAAAATACCAGTAGAGGATCAAGTGCAGGCAGGGATGACAATGTACACTCAGAAGCAGGAAGAAATTGAAATGGCAGTCCAGGAGCAGGCAGACACGATAGTTTTGAGTCCGGAGGATAAAGAGGTGAAGGTTAAGTTGCAGGCTGACAGAGTGGAGGCTCGGGACGAGGCGGGGAGTAGAGTGGAGGCTCGGGACGAGGCGGGGAGTAGAGTGGAGGCTCGGGACGAGGCGGAGGGTAGAGTGGAGGCTTGGGACGACGAGGCGGAGGGTAGAGTGGAGGCCCGGGACGACGAGGCGGAGGAGAGTAGAGTGGAGACCCGGGACGAGGAGGTGGAGGGGAGAGTGGAGGCCCGGGACGACGAGGTGGAGGGGAGAGTGGAGGCGGAGGGGAGAATGGAGGCCCGGGACGACGAGGGGAGAGTGGAGGCTCGGGAGGAGGAGAGTAGAGTGGAGGCCAGGAACGAGGCAGAGATTAAACCTCAATCACCCAGGAGTAATGTGGAAACCGGAAAAATGTCAACCGAGAAGAACCCTGGTGAAGAAACTAAGCTTGAACAGACGGCGCACAGCGATGAAGAACAACAGAAGATGATGGAGAGACTCCTGGCAGAGGTGAGTAGTGAACACTTTACCGATTTGTTAAATGGGGGGAATATGAAGTCAAATTGCAAGAAATAATTGTTGAGGTTGAAAGAATTAGGAGAAGCAAAACAAAGTTAATTTGCAGAGTGAAAAATACAGTAAGGCAACATACTAGTTATAGGCCGTTAATGCACAACTAGGGCCCCATATAGCCCCCCCTGACCACACCACCCCCATATCTACTATTGAGGAGTAGGACCAAAAAGAAACCATCCGCAGTGATATCAGCAGCTCTGGTGGGATTTGATTTTCCAAATGAAAGGTTTCATAGATAATATCTACCTCCAACTATGATCATTCATTTTAGATAATATCTTTATAGTGGACAGAGCTCCAAATCCCCCGCTCTCCTTGACACGTGACCACCTGCAGGCACCGCTAAGGCTGAAGATGGAGTTATCCAGTGAGCTCCCCCTAGTGGTGGCTGCAAGCATCCAGAGTTTTATCACTTTCTGTATGTACCTGGCATTATATAGTACTAAAATTGTACTATAAAAAGACACCCTTTTAGCATCACTACATGGCAGCATGTTCTGTATTGCGTAGGAGCATCTGGCTGGATTTTAAATGTTATGCGGCAAATCTTCGTGAAAGGAACGTTTATTTTCTTGATGATAAAAAAAAAAAAAACTGCAGCAAATTTTTGACACTAACCCTGAGTATTGGTGACCTTCATCCCTGGAGAAGTCCTGGGTGTATTGTGCTGCTGGTGCAGCCTCTATGTGCCTCCTAACTCTTCTGGAAACAGCCTAATAATAAATATAATGTAAAACTAATTTTTGAACTGACCATAACCGCAAATGGAGGGGTGTAAGTATCACTGGCAAGGCATATGTCGTCCTAAAGAAGATCAACAATAATTTTTCTTCTATACAACTATTGTAATGTATTCATTGCTCCATTATTATAAATGGCTGAAAAATGCAGTAACATTATAATACTTTGACAATCTTGGTTATATAGTGCCCCCCAGTGGCGAATGTGGAGTATTTCAGGAGGGTATTTTCTATACACCAGATTCTACCAATGTACGTCTACTTACTGCTACTGTTTTTGTTTTTTTTTTGCTTTATTTAGATTAATTCTCATGTTTGTGAAAAGGATGTCCACATACAGCCTCTTCAGGGGGATTTTTCCGAGTTTTCAGAAGTTCAGGTGGATCGTGGGAAGTTTGGACACATTATTGAAGTGTATGGTTTCTCTCCCCAGCTCAGTGCTGAGGATCTCATGGAGCCCTTTAAGGAATACAGGTAATGCTGCTAAAAAAAAATGTATTTTCTCGTCTTCTGCCTACTGCTTGGAGATCTGATTATTTAGCAACATCTAAAGTAAAACTGGTTATCTATTTTAATGTCAATCCCTGAAACTTTTGAAGATTGGAAACAGAAACCGGTGCACTTAAAGCAAACTATCCAGCTGCCGGTGCGTTCCCTTGAGCCATGTGCTCCCAGGGTCATTTGGACATTTTGCACCTCTGGTAGCCGAATTTCACACTTTTTACATGTACAAATAAAACCTAAATTACAAAAGAAAAAAATGATACCAATTCTCATAAAAAAAATAATAAAAATTGATACTTGTGGCTCAAAGTGTGACCCGGAAAATAAAATTTCAGGGTTCATACATGCCACATAGGCCTGTCTACATGCACATATCTTCACAAAATCACCAGAATTGTACAGGCCAAAAATCTGGTTTTAAGCTGGAATTGTAATTAAAAAAAGGTAACAACCTATATAATACAGGGATTACATACCTTAAAAAGTGAGAACACGCCAAAACCTATATGCAAATTTAATTCTAGAGTATATATGTTTATAATATCACTCCTGTTCTGGAAAAAATAAATAAAAAGGCAGCTCATATGTGATAGTCCGAGAGCAAGTATTCTAAAAGACCCCTCATATGTGACGGAGAGCAAGTATTCTAAAAGACCCCTCATATGTGACGGAGAGCAAGTATTCTAAAAGACCCCTCATACGTGACGGAGAGCAAGTATTCTAAAAGACCCCTCATACGTGACGGAGAGCAAGTATTCTAAAAGACCCCTCATATGTGACGGAGAGCAAGTATTCTAAAAGACCCCTCATATGTGACGGAGAGCAAGTATTCTAAAAGACCCCTCATACGTGACGGAGAGCAAGTATTCTAAAAGACCCCTCATATGTGACGGAGAGCAAGTATTCTAAAAGACCCCTCATACGTGACGGAGAGCAAGTATTCTAAAAGACCCCTCATATGTGACGGAGAGCGAGTATGTTCTCTGATTGATAAGGAAAGGTGATCACATGAACAAAAGGTGATGTCACCCCTCCCCTGGAGTCCTCTACAGCAATATAGGGGAAGGGGGAAGATCACTGATCCCCCTTCCTGTCTCCCTTTACGTTGCCAGCACTCCCCTGCTGCCCACCCTGCCTCCTCCACACATGCTGCAAGTATATCTAGCTCCCACTTCAACCTGCTCTAACAATCCTTGTCTCGCTTTAAAACCAAGATTCTTGGCAGCGTCAGGACCTAGTACGACGGCGCTTGGAGCTGTAAATTAGCCAGGGGGGAGGATAGTTAAGCATTACTTGCTGTCCTCTATTGGATTAAACTCTGTCTGCCCATCAGCGCCGCAAGGGGTTAATATAGTCAGGGTGGGCATTCACTTTAAATCCAACATTTTGTGCTGATTTCTTAATGAAGCACTACCAGCAAAAAATGTTTTGGGCCTCCTTTTTGTAATTGATACTGGGGTTAGAAAACTCACCTATGGCTTTATCTTGTAGTTTCACTCGCCGTTCCTGGTCGCTATTAGGTCACATGACCCCCGCTTTGACTAACTGAATCTTACAGCGTCTGCCATGTGGTCAGGAAGTCCGTCTGTTTATTCCTATGAGACTCACATTGAAGTTTTTTTAAATAGATATTCCTAAAAATAATCTATATACTATACAAGTAAGATACTTCTTTTCTGTCTAGTATTATAAAGCCATGTAACCGTTTTCCACATATAATGGCAGTCAGATCATTACTAGGAGTTTATTGCACATTCTTTTCCTATCATCAGTCCTTGTTAATGCCATTGAATGAGGAGGTTTGTGGAATGAAGCCAGTGTTATTTATCTTCTTTTCGTGCCTTTGCAGAGTCCGAGGCTTCCGCATGCAATGGGTTGATCAAACTCATGCCCTGGGAATATTTTCCAGCCCTGAGGACGGTGAGTTGTCACACTTAGGAATGCAGCATGCCCATAGAGCACGGTACAGCCCAGAGACACGTTTACCTGGCACAGCCCACCGTCACATCTGACTGGCGCATTTTATTCATAAAAAGGTCTAAAATTTGATGCAACATTATGTGCCACACATGAATAAATCTGCCGTAATGTGTATGTAGCATCGCTGTAGAATGCGGCACCCCAACAATTGTGAGATGATCTTTTCTAATTTGAGAAGTGGCTACGCCTGTGCGTTCACTTTCTATTACAGTGAGCGGGAGATAAAATGAGATTAGCTGAGCATCCGCAACCACTTTTCTGAAGGGAACAAGGCACCGCCATTCTCGCAGTTGGAGGAAAAACCCCAGTAAATGTCTGTCTATATGACTTGGACACGCATGAACAGATGGCCCGACAGTTGGATTTTATTTTTTTGTGGTTTTTCTTCTCTTTTAATATTAGATTTAATGAACAGTTTCTATTCCTGCACTGGAACGTAAATAATAGGACAGAGAAAAACTTGCCACATGCGGGCATATCCTCCTGCTGGGTGTAAACACCAGGTGCATGGCGTAAGGTCCGGTCAGACAGAAGGATGTCATGTGGGTGACCACATTGCATTGGACATCTGTTGTATCTGATTAGTTTTAGCTTTACTATAACTGATTTTGAATTGCTGAAATAATGAGTAGAACATGTCACCAGTCGTCTTTCAACCTACATGTCTGGTATAGGGCCTGGCAACCATAAGCATTCCATCATCCCATGTAAAGGTAGGTCTGGGACTATAGATGCTGCAAACTAGCACTCTCTTTACTGCAAATTGTGGAACCAGCAAAATCTGCTCTTGTTGAAACATTTATTTCAGCTCGTTTTATGAGCTTTTAATGATTTCTTGCGCTAGTTACGCTATACCTAGAATTGTAATTGCAGATTTTAGATAATGTAATATTGCACCAGAACAGACTGTTTTACCTTATGACGTGTAATAGAGTTCATTAGAAAAACAAGTCAGTGTTTGCTCCTGCACCTGTTAGACGCCCATTAGGACAGCTCACCTGTCAGCTCAATTAACCCCTTCCTGACCAGCCCACGTAGAAAATGGGCTACAGCGCTGGTCCTTGTGCCTGCAGCCTGTTAATCTGCGTTCTCCTAATGGAGCGCACAGACGTTCCTCGCAGCCCGGCAACTCTCAGTACTGGCTGCTACTAGCAGCCTTAGTACTGAGGGAAGACAGGTGGGGATCACAGCCGTGATCCCCCACCGATTAACTCCTTAAATGCGGAGGTCCATAGCGACCACCGCATTTAAGGAGTTGCAACAACATCGGCAACAACTGTCTGGTATAATACCCTGCAATACATAAGTATTGCAGGGTATTATAACAATGATCCAACAGTTGGAACTTTAAGTCCCTAGCGGGACTAAAAAAAAATAAAAGTAAACAAAAGTATAAAAAAAAACAATGTACAAATATAAAAAAGTAAGTTCCAAGTAATAAAATTAAAAATCACCCCTTTTTCCCTTATAAAGTCCTTTTATTATTAGAAAAACATAAACTATGCATAATTGGTATCGCCGCGTCCGTAATATAATGATCTTTATCCCGCACGCTGGATATGGTATCGCCGTAATCGCATCAACCCGCAGAATAAAGTAAATATGTCATTTATAGCCCACGGCGAACGCCATAAAAAACAATTGACGTTTTCACGGCCTGACTCCTCTAAATTTTAGCAAAAAAACCTGTGGGATCAAAATGCTCACTATACCCCTACATAAAAATTTTTAGGGCTGTAGTTTCCCAAATGGGGTCACCTTTGGGGGTTTCCACTGGTTTGGTCTCTCAGGGGCTTTGCAAATGCGACATGGTGCCCGAAAACCAATCCAAATGACGCTCCTTCCCTTCTGAACCCTGCTGTGTCCAAACAGCAGTTTATTACCACATATTGGTTATTGCCGTAATCAGGAGAAATTGCTTTTCAAATGCTGTGGTGTTTTTTTGTTTTTTTTTGTCTTGTAAAAATGTATAATTTGCTACGTGTTAGTGGAAAAATGTAGATTTTTATTTTCACGGTCTAATTCCACTAAGTTCAGCAAAAAACCTGTGGGGTCAAAATGCTAACTATACCCCTAGATAAGTTCCTTGAGGGGTGTAGTTTTACAAACTGTGTCTTTTTGTTGGTGTTTCTAATGTTTTGGCACGACACGACTACGTCAAACCGGACATGGTGCCTAAAATCTATTCTAATAAAAAGGAGGCCCCAAAATCCGTCCATTCGCACTAGGGCCACATGTGGGACATTTCTAAAAACTGCGGAATCTGCAATAAATATTGAGTTGCGTTTCTCTAGTAAAACCTTCTGTATTACAGAAAAAAATGGATTTTCTATAGAAAAATATGAAGTTTATACATTTCACCTCCACTTTGCTTTAATTCCTGTGAAACACCTAAAGGGTTAAGAAGCTTTCTAAATGCTGTTTTGAATACTTTGAGGGGTGTAGTTTTTAAAATTGGGTGACTTATGGGGGTTACTAATATAATCTATAAGGCCCTTAACCGGTTCAGGCCCGGGCTATTTTGAGTCTTTTTTTATTTGTTGGGCTAGCGACATGATTTTTGCGATGTTTTTTCCATAGACCATGCAGGTTTCTTTTTTTTTTTTTTTATCATTTTTATACACACCCTTTTTGCTATTTTTGAATTTTTAGGCTTAAAATTTGAAAGTAGTAAAAAAAAAAAAAAAAAAAGCTTTTTTACTTTTTAGCTATTTTCTGGTAATAACATAGTTTTACCCTGTAATTGACCTTTTATTTGTTATAGTTATTGTCTACTGTAATTTTTTTTGCACTTTATTTTACTTTTATTTTTTTATTATTATGGTCTGTCCCTCAAAGGTCAGACCATAGGTTTTTTTCTTCTGTTACACCATATATTTCCACTGTAACTGGGGCTGCACAGCTAAAACCTGAGCCATGAATAGTCTATGGCGCAGGTTTTAACGACCCCGACCACCGGCCGTATATACACAGCCAGCAGTCGGAAAACCGGTTAAAGCCGCTACAAAACTGAACTTTTCCACAAAAATATAGGTATAGGAAATTTTCTTGAAAATGTGAGAAATTGATGCTAAAGTTCTAAGCCTTGTAACTTCCTGGAAAAATAAAAGGATGTTCAAAAAACGATGCAGACATAAAGTAGACGTATGGGAAATGTTATCTAGTAACTATTTTTTGTGGTATTACGATCTCTTTTACAAGCAGATACATTTAAATTGAGAACATTGCTAATTATTGCAAATATTCTCAATTTTGGTGTTTTTCCCAAATAAATACTGAATTTATCGACCAAATTTTTCCACTAACATAAAGTACAATGTTAGGAGAAAACAATCTCAGAATCGCTTGGATAGGTAAAAGCATTCCCGAGTTATTACAACATAAAGTGACACGTGTCAGATTTGAAAAAATAGTCTTCGTCCACAAGGCCAAAACAGGCTGTGCCATGAAGGGGTTAACATATTGTTCAATTTCTTACATCAACCTGAGTGGCAGCTTGAGGAGGGGGGCTTGTCTTAGAGCATCTTTTAGATATCCTAAGTTAATAGGTTCTGTCTTGTGGCAGACTACCTTTAAAGGGGTTCTCCACTTTGGAAAATCTCTACTTGTTAGAAGGGTGTATTGACAATAAGCTGATCACAAAGTGTCCCCTCCTGGGACCCACAGTGTTCAGCTGTAATCTCTGGGGAAACTGGTCAGTAAGACTTCAACTTTCCTGCAGCGCCACCATATGGGAAATTAAGTGTTACACAGTGCTCATTTATGTCAATGTGTTGTCTGCGTAATGCAGGCCAGGACAGTCCTACAAAGCGAGAGTTGGTCTTTGTAACCACTCTCCACTCTGGCCAAGGGATGAGGATCCTCAACGAAGTCCCCCCACCCACCGCTGTTAACACAGACATCCCTAATCGGGTACATGGAAATTGGTTTTGTAAACCGGACAACCCCTTTAAAGAGGACCTGTCTACTCTTCCAAAAAACTTTGTAAATTACATTATTTAAAGTGAATGTATCATTGATTTATTAGTTTCAGAAATACATTTCTGCATGGTCTGTGAAGACCGTACAGCAGGATGTGTGTGCTTTATGACAGGCTGCAATGAATAAAAGTTAATGGTTAGAAAAGTTTCAATAGTTTGTCACAAGGAAGAGATGGAGTACACCCCACCTCCCCCAAGAGACCAGGGTGACGGGGGAACCTCTCCTGTGTATATAGCATTGCCAACCTGCATTACTTAGGCTCCAGTACTACACCTGAGTGGCAGCCTGTTATTGAGTCTCCTGCCCTCTGCTGACCCTGACTCGTTCTACACAGCAAAGCTGAAAAGTACTCTACAACAATGTCAATCTATTGTGTGCTCCAGTGGCCAATGTGAAACTAGAATATTTCAGAATTTTTCATTTGGATAGTCACAACTGAAAAGTTTAGACATTGCTGGTGTAGTCTCTCAGTCCCAATTCTTTTCTATTTTTGTTTTCTAGTGTTCACCCCCTCTGCGTATTGTTTGCTGAAATAAGTATGTTATTCATATGTAACACTTGCCCCCTGTTGCAGCTTATGCCGCTTCCAGCCAGATGCACCCAGATATGAAGTTTCGCCCTTTGTCTCAAGGCAGCCGACAGTCCAAGTTCCGGGCATATGAAAAAGCAGGTGAGGAAGGGCCCTACCATCTGTTATCTTACGTGTACTATGGGTACACTGCAATACAAATTCTTTATTTATTAAAGGGACACTGACATATTTTTAATTATCCCTTGTAACTTCCCTATGTAACTAATAAATGGTGGCTGTATAGAGGGCTGTCATTTAACTTGATGACTTCTCATGGGCATTTTGGGTTGGGGACGGTGCCCAAGGGGCCCTAAACAACACTTTGCCACATTAGTGGCGACAAGTAGCACATATGGCATGTGATGGTTGGGGGGCATTTGGTGTATATTTTGAATCCGGTCGAAGAGCTCCAAGTTGCGCTTCTGGTTGTGGCCAAATGGCATGGTTTACCAAGGTCTGCGATCACTTTGTACTGGACATCACTGGGAGTCCCAGCTCACAGACCGTCATGATGTAATCTAATGACTTGTCAGAGAACCCCCTTTAAGCTTCGTCTTATAGCTTAGGATGCGCTACAGTGTAGTTTAATTTGCAGCCAGTTCAGGCATAGTCAGGTCCATCAAAGAAGTGTTAAATACGTCTATATGACAGGATAGCCTGATGTCAATGCCATTTACACATCCCATAAGTTTCTGTAAATGTGTTTTGCTATCGGGAGAGCGAGCAATTACCATTACACATCTTGCTACTTGGTTGGGGGGATGGTGAGTAAATTTGCTTCGGTAAGGGTTTTTTTTTCTGGGAAACCAATGTAATAATTTTTTACGAGGTATAGCAGCACACTTTCTTTTTTTGGACTTGGTGCTGAGATTTGTTGCTTTATAAAAACGGGGTCATTGTGCTAGTAAGCTTGTAACCGGAGGAGACTGATGGTGCAGAACAGTCTAATTCTCCATCACCCCTAATATATACAGTAAACCAGTCATTCACAGCAGGCACACAGTGCGAGGCATTAATGTTATACTCCCATATGGTGCTACTTAGCCACATGCTGGCTTTTTTTATCTACGATGTGTGCCGGAAACTGTTGCTGTGAATAGCGCCACATGTAACTGTGCTCGGGATGCCTGGAATAATACCCCCTCTGCGACTTATTTGATGTGTTACTGGATGCTTTGTATGTAATATTTTTTTTGCCTGGTGGGAATACTCACGTTACATTTGGATTGAAAAACAAAATTGTGCCTCTTACCATGACGGCACCATTGAAGAGAAGGTTGTCCATCAGGGACAGGAGAACTGGATATTTAAGAAAACCGCTCATACATAGCTTCAATGAATTACCGAGGACTGGAGAACGCTTCCTTGGTTAATGGAGTTTAGTTACATGAATATATATATAGACACACTTTTTTTTTTTTTTTTGCTTGCAATACCAAGAGTTAAGCAAACTATCACCTTAAGAATAAGGAAAATGATAGAGGTGGGAATATTAGGGTGCCGTTATTTTCGAGGAAATAAAATAACCGGTAAGTGTGATTACCGTTTTCTAGATGGTCTGAAAAAAAAAAGCGTGGGTATTCTCTGACTGGACTTACATTACTCACCCTGCTGAGATGAATCCATTACCTTGAGTTAAGGGTTAAGTCCGGGCCTCCAGATATTCTCTCTACTGTAGGCAGGGACTGTGCATCATGCCTCTGGTAGGAAGCCATTTTCCTCCACTCTGTGCGCCAGCGGTTGCTTCTGGTCTGGGTCATGGATAAACGGGATTCTTCTGATGTTCCCTTGCATACCTCAAGGGTTGGCGTTCATCTGGGTCGAGTGTTTTTTTCAAACTATATTGCGGCTTATATTTGTATATTTTATTCAATTTTCGGTATAGGAAGCCCCTAAAAAAACGCTATGGAAAAGTCGGCATAGAGAATATAAAATTTGACGTAAGAAGTTACCCCATACATATGAGAAGCCCACCTGTGCCTTTTGTATAGAGCACATTTTTGCAGAATAGTCACTTTCATTCCTTAATTCAATGATATCTATTAAGGTAGAAGCACGCAATTCCATGATGATTATACGTAAAAATCCTGATCGCCCTACGTTGACGCAATCATGGGCCAAAATATGTTAGACTGGAATTTGTAATGGGTATGTCAACCGATACCCGCACTCCAGTGATTTATCCAGGGAGAAGGAATATCACACAGACGCTTGCTCGTATGCTCAAAATACTCCTCTAAATTTTATTGATCAAAACAAGTACAATAATATGATTTCAGAAAAGGTGTAGGCTTGATTTCTGCCAATCATTTACAATATGATAACTGATTCAGCCAATGAGAATATTTCAGTGCATTATTATAATTCTTCACACATCAAGGTTTGCAGGTGGCCTGTCTTTCTTGGCAAGAATATTCTTGTAAGATGGGGGGAGACATACTCACATGCATATTATGTGTGTCCCTCCCTGTTCCTTCCGTCCAAGCCTCGTATGGATACCAAGGTCAAAGATCGCTCCACTTAACCCCTTAGTGACCACCAATACGCCTTTTCACGTGATTCACTAATGGGCTTTAGGCTAGGCTGACGCCTTTTCACGTCAGCCTAGTCTAAGTCCTGCACGGGTCTCCCGTGCAGGCAGGAGCCGGGGCTCTGCTGTCTGATGACAGCTGAGCTCCTGCTCCAACGCCCGCGATCGAAGTTTACTTCGATTGCGGCCGTTTAACCCGTTAAATGCCGCCGTCAATAGCGACCGCAGCATTTAACTTTGTTTACAGAGGGAGTGCGCTCCCTCTCTCACCCATCGGCGGCCCGCGAATGAAATCGCGGGTCTCCGATGGGGTGTCATGGCAGCCGGGGGACTGATAAAAGCCCCGAGGTCTGCCCTGGACATATTCCTGTTAGGACGCGCCGGAGGCACGTCCTAACAGATTGCCTGTCAGATTTACACTGACAGGCAATAATGCTCTGGTATACGAAGTATACCAGAGCATTATATTAGCGATCGGAACATCGCACAGTAAAGTCCCCTAGTGGGACTAATAAAATAAGTCATCAAAGTGAAATAAAGATTATTAATAAAAAGTACAGTAAAAAAATCCATTTTTTTCCATAAAAAGTGGTTTTATTTAGTAAAAGTGTAAAAAAAAAAAAAAAGTACACATATGTGGTATCGCCGCGACCGTAATGACTCCATTAATAAAGTTAATAGGTAATTTAAACCGCAAAGTGAACACCGTAAAAAAAAAAAACGCAAAAAACCATGGCGAAATTGCAATTTTTTCCATTGCCCCCCAAAAAAGTCATAATAAAAATGAATCAATAAGTCCCATGCACCCCAAAACAGTACCAATCAAAACTATGTCTTGTCCCGCAGAAAACAAGCCCAAAAAATCACTACATTGATGGAAAAATAAAAAAATTACGGCTCTTGGAAAGCGACGATGCAAAAACAAATAATTTTAGTTCAAAAGTGTTTTTATTGTGCAAAAGTCGTAAAACATAAAAAAACCTCTACATATGTGGTATCGCCGTAATCGTACCGACCCATAGAATAAAGGTAACATGTTATTTACGTCGCATAGTGAACGGCGTCAATTTAAAAACGCATAGAACAATGGCGGAATTTCAGTTTTTTTTTTTATAATCCCCCCCCCCCAAAAAGGTTAATAAAAGTTAATATAAAAATTATATGTACCCAAAAATGGTGCTATTAAAAAGCACAACTAATCCCGCAAAAAACAAGTCCTCATACAGCTATGTAGACGAAAAAATAAAAACGTTATAGCTCTTTGAATGCGACTATAGAAAAACAAATAAAATAGCTTGGTCATTAGGGCCTAAAATGGGCTGGTCACTAAGGGGTTAAAAACATGAAAACCTGTCTTAAAGGAGTAATGACTTTCTTATTCATTACAAAAGAACCACGATGGAAGCTGGAGGAAAGATGGCCGCTGCGCAAAATGTATTAATTGAAACATTGTTTAATCCCTTTCACACCCTAGTACCTCCTCAGCTTTATGCTTCAGGTTCCTGCTCTCGGGATGAGGGCCTATTGCAGGATAGCGATTTAGAATCTAGTTCAGATTCTTTTACCGGATGACGATAATTCAGGGGAGATGGAACAATTACTTAAGGCAATGATGGTAGAAGAACCCAGGGGAACAAAATCCATTCAGAATGTTATGTTTTAAGGCCTAGAGTCTAGACGATGAAGAGTATTTCCTATTCATAAAAATATCTGGTCTCTTATTCGTAACGAATGGAAGAAACCGGATAAACAAATCTTAATCCCCAAAGAAGTTAAAAGGAAATATCCGTATGATGAACAAGAAACGGCTGCCTTGGACAGACCTCCCAAAAAAGATGTACCTGTAGCCAAAGCATCTCATAAAGCATTTCTCCCATTTGATGATTTAGGCTTCCTGAAAGATCCTAGGGATACAAAAACGGAAGGATTTAAATGCTTGGGAATTATCTGTGGCAGCTTTTTAAGTCTTAATATAGCTGCAACCTGTGGAGCCAGATCCTTATTAATCTGGATTAATCAGTTGGAATCTCCTTTACGGAACAAAGCGCCTCGCAAAAATGTACTAGCCTCTCTGTGGAATATTGTATTCAGTGTGATGGGAATTTCTTGTTCAGCCCAGTCCTAGATGACCTCTGTGATAAAGCAGGAGATAGGAGAAAAGGGCTTCCTACAGCCTTTAACCCAAAACAGGATAAGCCATTTTGTCTCCCGAAGATCTAATAATTCACGTAAAGGGAAAGAGAATGGAGGAAGATGGAAATGTTCCCAAAAAATCAATTTTTTTTTTTAAATTTTTTAATTTTTAATAACCAACCTTCCGAATTCTCACAAAATATCCAGGAGCAGCTGGGTGCTAGGCATCATTAGAGCAGAAGTAAAATTCGATTTCTGCTCCCTTCCCCCTTCTCGCTTTACAGTCACAAAAATTCAGGCCCCTTGAATAAATCATTATACGATGTATCAAGTAATACAATCTCTGTTAGAAAAAGGAGTTCCCATTCCTGTTCTTCCAGAAGAAAAAGGGCAAGGGTTCTACTCTATTTCTGGTACAAAACCCCAATGGAACGCCTAGGTTTTACAAAGGTGGTCGCAGAAATCGCAGCTCACATAAGGGAAAGTCAGGGAATCTATATCCCCTATCTTATCGACGGTTTTTCCTAATGGGGAACTGTCCAGATCAGGTTCAACATCAACTGTCCCAGACGTTAAAATTAAAAAAAAACCTTTAATGGATAGTAAGCCTAGAGCAATCCTCTCTGCTTCCTTTTTACGGTTCAGATCTTATTATTGATCCTTGTAGATTCCAGGGAACAAAAGTAATTTCTGCATCCGGAAAATACAAAATTAGTTCAGTCCCTCACCTCTGTACTCCACCATTCAGTCCTATCCATACGCAGAGCAATGTCTCTATTGCGTCTATTCAGAGCCGCTATTCCTGCAGTACCCTGGGCTCATGGCTGGTCTCCTCCAGCTGGAAGTTCAATGGCATGGCTCAAATCCAGGCCTACACATAAAAAAGTTTTGTCTTCCCCAAAAAGTTCTCGACTCCTTTGGCTAGATTCTCAAAATATAGTAAAAGGGCTTTCTTGGATTCAATTATCCCCACAAGTCCTAACAAAAATGCCAGTCCCTTGGGGTGGGGGCACACCTAGGTGACCTAGTCTTTCAGGTTCTTTGGGATCCAGAGATCAAAATATGATCTTCAAATTTCAAGAAGCTTTTGGCCTTCTTTCAAGCACTCCAGGCAGCCTGCCATTATCTAAGAGGTTTTGATGTAAGGATTCTATTCAACAATTCTGCAACAGTAGCTCAACTGCACAAAAAGTCCACCCCTCATGAACTTTTCAATTCTGTTTCCTAGCAGATCTCAATTTTCCCTCTATATTTATAGTTCACCGGAGGAGGAAAAGACCACCTCAAAGCGGATTTCCTGAGCAGACACCACCTACTTCAAGGGGAATGGTGTCTAAATAAAAAAAAAATTCAGATAAGACAAGAATCTCAGGAGTCCCTCTTGCCAGAAGAGATAACAGATAAAAAGATTATACTCCTTGAATCCAACAGATCATCCCCTGGCAGAGGGCATCTTGTCCCAAAAATGGCACTGAACTCTGGCATTTGCCTTTCCACTGTTGGTTCTAAATCCAAGAATTAAAGAGGACAAGGCCATCACAATCCTATTTGCTCCATGCTGGCCACTAAGGGCTCTATTCTCTTTCCTGAGGGCTATTTTGGAGGGTGTCGCTGTGTTATCCACAAAAAAAAAGCTCCATCTGCCTTTTGAAAGGTTGATACTAAAACAAAAATGCTGGAAAACGGTAATTACGCTTACCGGTGATTTTGTTTCCTCGAACGATGACAGCACCCTTCTATTCCAACCTCTATTATTTTCCTTATTCTCATGGCGATGGTTTGTTTAACCCCATCTCAACCGCCACTGATTTTTGGCCGGCAGTGGGGTTCCCCAGTCTATAGCGACGTCTTTTGGCATTGCTGTAGAAAAGGCATATGAGCGCTACTTGGAGCGCTCATTATCTAAGTAGGAGCTGTAGCTTACAGTTCCTGAACTTAGAGCAGCCTCCTGAAGATAGCTGGGATCTAAAAAACATACCCAGCTGTTCAAACCTTTGATGACCACGGCATGATCAAAGGGGACACCTCTCCTCGATCGCACGAGATCGCAGACTGCGGGATCCCTCTGCAGAAAGGACCCCAGAGCTGTCTGATCAGTAGGCCTGCTGTTAGTTCACACTGTGTGCTGCCCTAAAAGAAGCCTGTCATGTATTCGCATATAGAAGAATTCTTATACATCATAAGTTAAAAATAAAGTTATCCGTTTGTGAAATAAAAAAAAAATCCGACATGTATTCGGTATCTGCATGACCATGATAACCTGAAGAATTAATTTAACAGGTTATTTAGGGTGAAACGTGAACGGGACAAAAAAAAAATCTGCCGTGAATCGCTTTTTCCTATATTCATGCTGCAAAAATAATTGCTGTAACTTACACAGTGAATTTTTTTCTACCCCAAACCATGCAGAATTTTTTTTTTTATTTCTACCGCATAAAACAGGGCCACGTACAGCCACGTCAATGAAAAAATAAGAACGTTATGACTGGTGGAAGGCCCAGAGGTAAAAATAGAAAAACTTAGCTGATCATTAAGGCCTTTTCAGGCCTGGTCATTAAGGGGTTAACACTTGGTGTTACAAAAAGGATGTGTCCGTATATATTCATGTCTCTAAACTACATAAAAGGGGTTTCCCAAGATTAAATGCTATCCCCTAACCACAGAATAGATGATAACATGCTGATCGGTGGGGGTCCCAGCGGTCAGACCCCCACCGATCAGCATGTTATCACCTATCCTATTATTCGGGGATAACATTTCATCTTGGGACAACCCCTTTAACCAAGGAAGCTTTCTCTAGGCCTCGGTAATTCACTTTGTCACTACCTCGGGTAAAAATTGAGTTTCCTATTGTAATTCATTAGGCAGCCCTTAAAAGTTCCTCCTAGCCTTTTTTTTTTTTTTTCCCCAAGCAGTTTGTTTGTTAGACGGAGCTTGAATAGGTTTGGAGTGTTAGCAGCAGGTGCGGCAGGCAATGGGGACGATACTGAATTCCCATACACCTGTGGAGAGCAGTGTTCTCACCCATCAGTGTATTAATATGTGGGGGAGGGGTGCTGGGAAGTGCCATGTTCTTTACTAATATCTATGATCAATGGGTTAAGTAAAAGAATTAGTGATAATGACTTGGATATAGTCATTCATTCCTTCCTGGCCAGACTAATTATAGCAGAGCTCCTAGATGCTTCTGACTAAATGATTCAATATGTGCGGAGTAGAAGTCCTTCTCTTGTTACAGGTATGATTGATTCCAGGCACTTTACCTTCCATGCAGCTGTGGAACTTACCTCACAGAGGATAAAGCACAGGGGGAAAAAATTCTGCAATAGACAAATAAAAAAATAAAATGTTTATACCCCGTTTATTTTAATTGTTTGAGAGCCACGTTGTCCTGGACTGTAGTGAAATTAAATTTCCTTTAACAGCAACATGATGGAACATCATAGCCTTATGCTATATCACCATGTAGCCATTGACTACATTTTTAAAGTGGTATTCCCATCTTAGAATGTTAGGGTACATGCTATGACGTACCTCTGACATCTGGACTTTGCCAATCCCAAAAACAAAGCAACCTCGGTCCACTTAGAATTTCTCCTGCAGAGCGGCGCGTCCAGCTACCTGCTGTGGTGGAAAATGTGACACGGCCCCAATCAAGTGAGTGGCTTCTTTCCTAGTTGCGAGCTTAGTAGGCACAAGTCATGCTCCACACCTGTAGCTTCATTCTATGCATGATTGTCGCATTTCGGTTACTACAACACCATAGTGGTTCGTAAAAAAGCTGAGCGCTGATTGGTTGCTACGGGCAACAGGTGCCTTTTTTTCCCCCGATTATACACGGTCATTATAGGTATGTCATATATCCGCCTGTATAATCAGTCATTATACACAGTCGAGTCACATTATTATGACCACCAGCTAATATCCAGAGTAACCGCCGTGTGCAGCACGGGCAGCAGCGAGACGGGCTGGGAGTGACTCCGGTATAAGTACTTGTAATAAGGTGCTGGTCGGTGGTCTCCGGTATCTGGGGCCATGGTGACTGCAGTGCATGCCACATCTGCTGGGGGGTGCGTGGGGGGAGGAGCCATAGAGCGAACAAGACTATTGAAGGGGGTCCCACAGATGCTCAATTGGTTTCAAGTCTGTGAATTATGGGGCCAGGGAAGTACTTGGAAGTCTTGGTCGTGCTCTCCCAACCACTGTGAGAAATTTCTAGCTGTGTGATATGTCGCATTGTCTTGCTGGAAGATTCCATCTGCCCCAGGGAAGACAAACTGCATGTATGGGTGGACGTGATCTGCAACGATGGATTCATACCCAAATCCGTTCAGAATGCCGTCCACATGGATGAGTGAGCCCAGAGAATGCCATGAAAAATTCCCCAGACCATAACGCTGCCGCCACCAGCTTGTGTCCTACCAGCAATGGTTGCAGGGTGTTTGTTCTCTGATGTTTCTCGCCAGACACGCCAACGTCCATCCGTTCTATGAAGCAGAAAATGTGACACATCGGAGAAGGCAACTCTTATCCAATCATCGGTGGTCCAATTCTGATACTGCCGTGCAAATTGAAGCCTTTTTTTCCCCGATGCACCTTTGTTAGCAGAGGAGCAGTGACCATCTGTCTGCTTCCACACGCAGTAGGGTAGCTAAACTGTTTTAAATGCTCGTCATGCAGCCTCCCCTATTGGTTTTCACGGTGAGCTGCTCCACTGTAGCGTGTCGTTCGGCCATCGCGCAGCCGACGTTCACCTCTCACAGTGGCACGTGGTGCTCCGCCATCTCCTCGTCGGTTATTCCCAATGGTGCCATTTGTCCACTCACGATACACTTTCACCACAGCAGGACGAGAACAGTTCACAAACTGCGCTGTATGAGAAATACCGCCACCCTAGGCCCAAAAGCCAATAATCATCCCTTTTTGCAACTCTGATAAATCGCCCCTTTTACCCATGGCAACGAGTGATATGTGTTCAGACCGCCTATCGCACACCTTATATACCCACCAAGCCAGCCCACGACACAGCACTTCCTTCATGGGCTACGCGCTGCCGACATCGAAAGTAGGAGGTGGTGATAATGTGACTCCACTGTGTATCTATATTACACTACAACTCCCATATCTCTTCATAACTAGAGGATTTTCTGTTCAGGACTGGGGGACAATACAGAGCTATGGTGACAGTCATATGGCTGTCTCCTCTGAAAGTCTACTTCTTGAAACACCAAAGGCAGTTACGTCACAAGGGAGAATAAAGCTCCTGGTTGGGAAACCGGAGGATTGGTGGTCATCATCGTCCTCCTCTCCCGCTTTGGCTGGAGAAAGGCTGTTGGGTGAGGCTGGCTGCTCTGCGTTGCAGGCAAAGCAGTCGGATACATTTTCTGCTGCAACAAGATTTCACAAATTCAGACACAAACCCGAGCAGGTTTAGAATACATGTCTTTTATGTGTTATTTCTCCTATGTGTAACCACAGCATTTCTCTTCTACAGCGTACATGCACCCCCATATGGAGAGACCACCAACTGATGCAACTGTGGCAAAGAGAATGTTAACTCAAGCGCTGGCACTGCCAAAAGAAGTTCTGGACCAATCTGTGGTGGATCACGTCCAAACATAGCAGCCTGTAACTCCTGAGATCCCGCATGTGCCCGCCACATGTGCCGCTGACCCTTCTACATCAAGATGTTGTGAGTGAAGAAGCTTCTCTCTCTGCAGAGAACCAACAGATATAGAAGTGTCTCATAGCCATGTGTGGTAAACTGGCTCCGTCTTTACAAAGACTTTTGTTTTGCGTTTGGGTGAGGTCGGTCTGTAACCGCGCACAGACTTTACGGTTTTTATTGTTTAAAGTGCTAAGATCACCCCCCTTCCTACATGGTTTAATTTGCCCAGTTAGTTTATTTTGTACTGGGACAGAATACTACCCAGAATGGCATGGATGTGCCATGGGACTATCCACTAAACTGCCACGCTTCTTTTCTATAGCCATGGGCAAAATATTTATTTGGTCAAACTAGATGTTTAAAGCGAAGCGCGTGTGTTTGATGAGGACGTTCTCTCATAAATATCTGTCAGAAGCAGCGGAGGGGGGGGGGTCTAGTCTTCCATTCCAGATGCCTTAAAGCAGCGATACCTCAAAGTTGACTTGTTTTCTGTGTTAAATAAATCTAGTTGCAATGCAAAGGCATGTAATGACCGTTTTGATTGATGTCCGACATCATGTGACAATAACGTAATCCCAATGGTTACGTTTTTTTTGCATGTCCGACCCCGTACCCGTCTGTAGGAAACGATACACGTGTATTCACAACCAGGTTTATTTCCCCCATCATCCCAGTGCCCTCCAGACGGGGAAAACAACATGGAAGCCCATTTCCTGCTATAGCAATTCAGTGAGTCATGCATATGGTAGGTTAAGTGATCAAAATCGAGTGTAAATAATAAGTTATAATTTATTTCTCGACATACACAGAAAGGATAGATATATATATTTGTATTGAGTGGACACGGCACCTCTGCTTTTAAATGGTAGAAGTCGATTAGTGTTGAAAGACCGGGTCTGTTTTTCTGGGCCATACTGTATAGATCTATAAGTCATGGCTGCGACATAGGAGCAATGTCTGCTATTGTAGGACAGATAACAATAATCTGTAAAACTGCAAAGTGCTGATGGACCCATTGGTAGAAGAGTTTATAGCACCAGAAGTACCAAATGAGTGCCCATGAAGTGTGGGTGCAATGGTCCCAGTAAGAGGGAGTCAGCGATCAGGAATATTGAGGTCTAATATGGCAGTCCCTGATAATCCATGTCTCAAATACATAATGTGACAATGAAGTGGTCATGGCTGCTGCTCGCTGACTAGTACCACACTGCAGTGCAGAGACCTGGCTGGCCTGGCAGCAAAGAGGTTAAATCCAGCTGATGAGTCTGCTGCTACAGTACTCGTTCTGTCACAATGTCAGGCCCTCGTTTAATTGGAATTTCCTGTCGTATTCCTGTAATGTCTCTGGAAGAATTGAGGCCGTTCTGCATCCAGCTTACTGGCCTGGAAATCCTATGACTGTGTGACATATAATACATCTTATATTTGTACAGTAACACATAAGTGATTGGATAGGATGGAATGACGTCCGATCAAGTTGGTTCACACCGGTGATCTCTCTGGGTTGGAAAGTAGCAGGGAATGTAAGGTTAGCCTGAGGAATTTGCCACATGACTCACACATGCCACAGGCTGTAGACCTCCACCCGATGGCATGAGGCGATATTCCTCTTCCCTCCTGGGTGTAGAAGAGACGACGGCAAATCCCAGTCATTTCTACCGGGTAGACAGCTGATTGGTTATGAGCCCACTGAATTGTTCAAACTTCTCTTCCGTCTCTGTGCTGTAAGATCCACCTTTAAAAAAAAAAAAAAGAAAGTTGAGTTTTAAAATGTGTTCATGCAAAGTATGGAACGCACTTTACTCCACCGGCGGTATGTTTGGCACAGCACACAATAGGGTGGCTGCCAAATGGATATTGATATAGGCAGCCTTTTGTGCCCCCATGCACTCACCTATATGGCAGTTGTACATCCAGATACGGTGGCCATCATATCTACAGCGACACTTCATGACGTTGTTGGTGTAGTCCGATTCTGACACTTCCTGATTTGGATTAATTATAATCTGCAAGAACAAAAAAAAATGTGGCGTAAAGGCAGATTAACCACTAGAGGTCTCTGCGTTTTCAATTCAATGAATCAAGTTCAAAATTGGAATTTTAGTTAGGCAGATCATTTAAAGATGAAGGTGTACATTTAGGATGACCCTTCAGTCCAACATTTCTCAGGAAGACCGGTAGAGGCAAGCCTAGAAATATATGTATACAAAATAAACTCCCCAATTATGCATGTGTGTGTGTGTGTGTGGGTGTATGTGGTCTCAACTATTAAAGTAAGCTCTTTCCCAATACATAGAGGTGATGTATATTTAGCAAATGTCCCGTTTCAATCAATTTACAGTTCACATAGGAGAGCAACAGCACCGCTACAAGTGGCTAGTGTATCATTAGAGCTTTTAAAGGGGTAATCCAGGATTTGATAAATATGGCTGCTTGATTCTAAAAACACTGCCAACTAGGGATGCACAATGCATCGAAACTTCGATACTCTGCATCCCCAAACGGTTCGATACCGTTATTTCATGTATTTCGATACTTAGCTCTGCGGCCGCACAGCTCAGTATAGTAACACATGGCTGTATGAGAGTGGGGCTTCTGCTATGTGATACAGCCATTGCCGCGCTCCTGAGTCCTGATAAGTGCGCGGGGTCAGGATGATGCGATGCGGCCGGCGCTGCACTAATGAGCGTCGGCACTGAAGACAGAACATGGTGGGCGCACTGCAAAACACCCCCATGTTCTGTCCTCCGTGCCGCCGCTCATTAGTGCAGCGCCGGCCGCATCTCCTCATGCTGACCACACACACACACACTTCCTGTCAGGAGCGGGGCAATGACTGTACACAGCCGCAGCCCCGCACTATAACGGCGGAGATCAGAGAAACCTCTCATCTCCGCTGTTATTCCCGTGAATGCTGCGATCACAGCGGACTGCAGCATTCAGGGGAAAATGAGAAGGGGGGATGCCCCTTGGATCACAGGGAATTCCTGTGACGTGATTGAGGGACATACCATATATGGGCAGACAGCCCAGGGTCCATTGAAGGTCCCCAGGGCTGTCCCACCATATTTCCTGTTAGGGCATACTGAGGTATGTCCTAAAAACTGCCTGTGTACTATCTGTCCACAGGCTAATGGACTGGCATGTAGATATGTCATGACATTAAAGTTTAAAAAACAATGTAATGTTAAATTTAAAAAAAATACACCTACAATAAACATTAAAATAAGTCTCAATACATAATATACACACACATTCAGTATTGGCGCGGCCGTAATAAACTGCACAATAATTTTTTTGCATCATTTATGATGTGTACGCTGTAAAAAAAATAAAATAAAAACGTATTTCTATCACTTATTGTGGGGCACGAGGTGTGATGAATTTAACCTCCATGTGCCTCACATTAATAGTAATTACCCCCATCATGTACCTTACACATGAACCCATTATGACTGAGAAACATGGGGTTAATTACTATTAATGTGAGGCACGTGGAGGTTAAATTCATCACACCACGCGCCCCACATCAGAAAATGGAAGAACTTTTTTTTATTACTGTTGGCAAAGTATCAAACGCAATACTAAACGAAGTAACGGTATCGAAGTCCAAATTCTGGTATCGTGACATCCCTACTGCCAACACCTGTCCACAGGTTGTATGTGGTATTGCATATTAGCCCCATTTACTTCAACAGGGCTAAGCTACAATGCCATGCACATCTCTTGGACAGGTGTGGCGCTGTTTTTGGAAGAAAGCAGCCATGTTTCCCTAATCACAGACAACCCTTAAGTCTTTGTAGGCTTTAAATATTGGGAGGATTGATTGGTTGTAGGATCATGAAAACCTCTTTACCAAGGCTGCAAGCACCATTTGGCACGGCAGCACCTCACAGGCCTCTGCCCTACCTACACAATCTCTTTGCGTGTTTTGCATGGTCCATCCTTGCTGATTCGTAACACATTGTTAGATTGTGACCATGGAAAAAAAAATAGGGAAAGTTTCAAGAACTCTTGGAAATGAGTAATACTGGTCCTGACTACTGTATGACAAACCGCTGTGGCTCACCATCGCTTTCCAAGTTTTTTGTCTGTGAGGTAACTAAATTCCAACTGAGAAACGCTCTACCCCTTGTCACATTTCTATCCACGTTCTGAGGATGAAATGCAGGAAGATATTGCTGAACAGGCTACGAGTCGAGTAGCTGCAAAAATTGTGCAACATGAATTGGGAACATATGGGCTGCCAGCAAGAGGAAAAGGGTCCAGTTAGAAAATACTGTAGATGCTTCAGATTCCCGCAGCAACTGCAGAACAGTTACAACAGATTCTCCCCAACCTGGGAGAGTGGGAGTCTCATTATAGAATGGGTAATATGGAGAACTGGGGTATGGTGCATTGTGACATTCAGTGCACTATTTGTGCTGTGTGTAGGATTGTTAAGAAAGCCACAACTCATATATATAATAAGCACGGCCCGCAAAAGAAGGGACATGTTCCATAATTTTTGGAACATTTTTATGGCACGGACACCTATCCGTAGCGGTACGGAAACGTGTCCGCGTTCAATGGAAGTAAATGGGCAATTGCGGTCTGCAGAAACGGAGGTTTTTTTTTACAGTCGTGTGCATGGGGCCTAAGGCCTCATGCACACGACCGTATCCGCAAATACTGACCGAAAATACGGTTCCGTATTGCTTTATAGTCATCAGCAACGTACCCATTTCTGCTGAATGGTATCCTCAAATACGGTCCGTATTGCATCCGTATATACAAAAAAAAGAGGCCTGGTTAATGGGAAATCCCCCTTTGTGTCGCTTAGCAACACTTCCGTATTTGCGGACACACCTCCGTAGCCATCCGCAATTTTGGCTTACCGCATAGACTTTTATAGAGGAGTCCGTGCCGCAATTGCGGACCAAGAACATACATGCTTCATAATTCCCGGCACAGTTCTGCGGCACGGACACTCATCCGTAGTGAAACGGAGAGGTGTCCGCGGTCAATGGAAGTGAATGGGTCCGGTTTTTTACGGTCGTGTGCATGGGGCCTTAACCTTGTAATCTAGGCGGTAACTCATACTTTAGAGTAAAATATTCTATGAAGGCCACAGACAATGTTTACAATGTGTATCTACTAGGAACATGGGCCTCATTTAACCGGTCTAAAAATAAATCTGAGCTTGTTGCCCATAACAACCAATCACAGCGCAGCTTTTATTAATCCAGATCACTTTAAGAAATAAAAAAATTAGTTCTGATTGGTTGCTATGGGTAACTAGGTAAATTTTTGGACAGGTTTGATCATATACATATATATGATGAACGAGGTCTCCATAGGAACCATGTCCTCTAAAAATATACTGCAGATTCTGGCATTGGCTACATGTTGAACAATCTATTTGGTATACAGAGTAAACCTAACCCTGAATAATCTGTGCTGCTTTATCAATGTCACATTGGCATTCCAGCTGTCGGCATACAGACTATTAAGCAGTGGTGCTCAACCTAGCACATTATGGTGGCCTCCGATACTGTCTTTGACTCCATCCAATCACTGCTCATTACATTCAATATCTGGCATACCCGATTCAGCAGGAAATGGCCGCACACTCTCCATAAGGCCAGGATCACACTCCACTTTGATGCAGTTTTTAGGTCCGTTTTTTTTTTTTTTTAGCTGAAGTGGATTTAAGAGGTAGGAAATGTATAAGAAAAAGACTGACTCATCAATTTTCTTTTGTGCCCAAAAAAATAAGCCAAACACTGTATCAAAACTGCATGTGTGATCCCGGCCTTCTATTTGCTGGACGATGCTGATGTACCTGGGTGAGTGTGCTCACTTAATTCCATAGCTCTCGTTCACATGTGGGGCCACCTCTCCTGCTCATGGGAAACCTGGGACATGTTCTGTCGGTATTAATGGGGGACCCGTTAGTCAAACTCCCACTATAGATTCTATTGATCTGCCATAAATGTGTATGGTGCTTAAGCCCCCTAAGTAGTGCTGGTGATGACAACAGATGAACCGGCCAGAACCTGACCATTAACCCCTTCCTGCAAATGGGCGTTACTGTACGTTCTTTTTAGCGATGCGATCCCGCAAATGGGTGTACAGTAACGCCCTATGTATGAAGCGGGCACAGGAGCTGTGCGCGCTTCAACTTCAGTGTTTAACTTCTTAAATGCCGCTGTCAATAGCGACAGCGGCATTTAAGTGATTGACACAGAGGGAGGGGGCTCCCTCTGTACCCCTGCGAAAAATCGCGGGGTGCTGATGGTTGCTATGGCAACCAGGAAGCCTAGTAACGGCTTCCTGGTTGCCTGGTACAGAAGCTTATTAGGTCCTGCCCAATGCAGTGTATTGTACTAGGGATCAGAAGATCAGATCTTCAAGTCCCCAGGTAAGTGTAGAAAAAAAAGTAAAAAAAATGGTTTTAGATAAACAATAATCGCACTGTTTCCCTAAACAAGTCCTTGTATAATTAGAAAAAACACAAACAAAACTATACATAATAGGTATCGCCGTGTTCCTATCGGCGTGACCTATAAAAATATCATTATTTATCCTGCACGGTGAACACAGTAAAAAACTAAAATAAAAATCAATGGCCAAATTTCCCTTTTTTGGTCACGCTGTTTAAAAAAAAAAAAAATGGAATAAAAAGTGATCAAAAAGTCGCAAGTACTGGTAAGGATTGGTTCAAAGCGTACGTCACTATCCATGGAATATTTTATTATTAATTTACCCCATTATTACATCGTCCTATTATGACCTGATGTACTCCGCCCAGTTTACATATACCCTGATGTACTCCGCCCAGATTACATATACCCTGATGTACTCCTCACAGATTACATATATCCTGATGTACTCCTCACATATTACATATACCCTGATGTACTGCGCCCAGTTTACATATACCCTGATGTACTCCGCACAGCTTACATATACCCTAATGTACTCCGCCCAGCTTACATATACCCTGATGCACTCCTCACATATTACATATACCCTGATGTACTCCTCACAGATTACATATACCCTGATGTACTCCTCACAGCTTACATATACCCTGATGTACTCCGCCCAGATTACATATACCCTGATGTACTCCTCACAGATTACATATATCCTGATGTACTCCTCACATATTACATATACCCTGATGTACTGCGCCCAGTTTACATATACCCTGATGTACTCCGCACAGATTACATATATCCTGATGTACTCCTCACATATTACATATACCCTGATGCACTCCTCACATATTACATATACCCTGATGTTCTCTGCACAGATTACATATACCCGATATACTCCGCACAGATTACATATACCCTGATGTACTCCTCACAGCTTACATATACCCTGATGTACTCCTCACAGCTTACATATACCCCTGATGTACTCCTCACAGCTTACATATACCCTGATGTACTCCACACAGCTTACATATACCCTGATGTACTACGCACAGCTTACATATACAATGATGTACTGCGCCCAGTTTACATATACCCTGATGTACTCCGCACAGCTTACATATACCCTGATGTACTCCGCCCAGCTTACATATACCCTGATGTACTCCTCACAGCTTACATATACCCTGATGTACTCCGCCCAGCTTACATATACCCTGATGTACTCCTCACATATTACATATACCCTGATGTACTCCGCCCAGCTTACATATACCCTGATGTACTCCGCCCAGCTTACATATACCCTGATGTACTCCTCACATATTACATATACCCTGATGTACTCCGCACAGCTTACATATACCCTGATGTACTCCGCCCAGCTTACATATACCCTGATGTACTCCTCACATATTACATATACCCTGATGTACTCCCACCCAGTTTACATATACCCTGATGTACTCCCACCCAGTTTACATATACCCTGATGTACTCCGCCCAGATTACATATACCCTGATGTACTCCGCCCAGATTACATATACCCTGATGTACTCCTCACAGATTACATATATCCTGATGTACTCCTCACATATTACATATACCCTGATGTACTGCGCCCAGTTTACATATACCCTGATGTACTCCGCACAGCTTACATATACCCTAATGTACTCCGCCCAGCTTACATATACCCTGATGTACTCCGCACAGCTTACATATACCCTGATGTACTCCGCCCAGCTTACATATACCCTGATGTACTCCTCACATATTACATATACCCTGATGTACTCCGCCCAGATTACATATACCCTGATGTACTCCGCCCAGATTACATATACCCTGATGCACTCCACCCATTTTACATATATTCTGATGTACTCCACCCAGATTACATATACCTTGATGTACTCCTCACAGTTTACATATACCCTGATGCACTCTGCCCAGTTTACATATACCCTGATGTACTCCCCACAGCTTACATATACCCTGATGTACTCCGCCCAGCTTACATATACCCTGATGTACTCCTCACATATTACATATACCCTGATGTACTCCGCCCAGATTACATATACCCTGATGCACTCCACCCATTTTACATATACCCTGATGCACTCCGCCCAGCTCACATATACCCTGATGCACTCCGCCCAGCTCACATATACCCTGATGCACTCCGCTCAGCTCACATATACCCTGATGCACTCCGCCCAGCTCACATATACCCCCACATTATAAACTGAAACACTAAACAAAACTACTACCAAGCAAAATCTGCGCTCCAAATGGCGCTCCTTCTGGGCCTGGCAGTGTGCCCAAACAGAAGTTTATGACCACATATGGGGTATTACCGTACTCTGGAGAACCGCTTAACAATTTATGGGGCGTATGTCTCCAGTGGTACAAGCTGGGCCCAACACATTGGGCACTGAAATAGCATATATGTGGAAAATGGCAATTTTCAATCTGCAACATCTGCTACTGTGTACTAATTTCTGCAAAACCTTTGGGGTCAAAATGGTCACTACACTTCTAGATTAATTCCTTAAGGGGTGTAGTTTCCTAAATGGGGTCACTCCTCGGGGGTTTTCACTGTACTGGTACCTCAGCGCAATGCAACATGGCACCAAAAAACTATTTTGTAAAATCTCCACTCCAAAAACGAAATTGCGCTTTTTCCATTTAGACCCTTGCGGTGTGTCCAAATAGCAGTTTACAACCATATATGGGGTATTTCCCTACTCGGGAGAAATTGTGTAACACATTTTGGGGTGTCTTTTTCTTCTGTACTCCTTGTGGAAATTTAAAATTATGAGTTAAATCTACATGTTATTAGAAAAAAAAATTCATTTTCACGGTCCAATTCTAATAAAATCTATAATCTGAGGGATCAAAATGCTTACTACACCTCTAATTTAACTTTGAGGGGTATAATCTCGAAAATGGGATCACACCTGGGGAATTTCTACTGTACTGGTACTTCAGGGGCTAGGGTAAGGGTATGTGCACACGTAAACTGCATTTACGTCTGAAATTACGGAGCTGTTTTCAGGAGAAAACAGCTTCGTAATTTCAGACGTAATTGCTCGTCCTCGCATTTTGCGAGGCGTCATTGACGGCCGTAATTTAGAGCTGTTCTTCATTGAATTCAATGAAAAACGGCTCAAATTACGTCCAAAGAAGTGTCCTGCACTTCTTTGACGAGGCAGTCATTTTACACATCGTCGTTTGACAGCTGTCAAACGACGACGCGTAAATTACAGGTCGTCGGCACAGTACGTCGGCAAACCCATTCAAATGAATGGGCAGATGTTTGCCAACGTGTATTCAGGCGTAAATCGAGGCATAATACGCCTCGTTTACGCCTGAAAATAGGTCGTGTGAACCCAGCCTAATGCGACATGGCCCCCAGAAACCAATTCAGCAAAATCTGAGCTGCAAAATCCACATGGCACTCCTTCCCTTCTGAGCCCTGCCTGCCGTGGGTGGAAACAGCAGTTTATTACCACATATGGGGTATTGCCGTAATCAGGAGAAATTGCTTTACAAATGTTGGGGTGCTTTTTCTCCTTTATTCCTTATAAAAAATAGAAAATTCACTTTTTTCAGAAAAAGTAGATTTTCATCTTCACGTACTAATTTCAATAAATTCAGCAAAAAACAAACAAACTGTGGGGTTTAAATGCTAACTATACCACTAGAAAAATTCCTTGAGGGGTGTAGTTTTCAAAATGGTCACTTTTGGGGTGTTTCCACTGTTTAGCTCCCTCCAGTGCATTGCAAACGTGACATGGTACCGAAAACCATTCTAGTAAAATCTGCAATCCAAATGCCGTTCCTTCCCTTCTGAGCGCTACCGTGGGTCCGAACAGCAGTTTATTACCACATATGGGGTATTTCCATAATTGGGATAAATTGCTTTACAAATGTTGGGGTGCTTTTTCTCTTTTATACCTTGCAAAAATGTTTCCAGAAAAAAAAATAGATTTTCATTTTCACAGACTAATTTCAAATAAATGTAGCAAAAAACCGGTGGGGTCAAAATGCTAACCTATATCCATAGATAAATTCCCTGAGGATGTAGTTTCAAAAATGGGGTCACTTTTGGGGGGTTTCTACTGTTTTGGCACCACAAAACCTCTTCAAACGTGACATGGTGCTTAAAATATATTCTAATAAAAAGGAGGCACCAAAATCCTCTAGGTGCTCCTTTGCTTCTGAGGCTGGTGCTTCAGTCCATTACCGCACTAGGACCACATGTTAGATATTTCTACAAACTGCAGAATCTGGGCAATAAATATTGAGATGAACTTCTCGGGTAAAACCTTCTGTGTTACAGAATTTTTTTTATTAGAAATGAATTTTGGCAAAAAAATGTAAAGTTTGTCAATGTCACCTCTACTTTGCTTCAATTCCTGTGAAACGCCTAAAGGGTTAAAACACTTTCTGAATGCTGTTTTGAATACATTGAAGGGTTCAGTTTTCAAAATGGTGTGTTTAAGGGTATGTTCACACGGCAGCGTCCGATACGGCTGAAATTACGGAGCTGTTTTCAGGAGAAAACAGCGCCGGAATTTCAGACGTAATGGCATGTGCAGGAGCTTTTCGCTGCGTCCATTACGGACGTAATTGGAGCTATTTTTCCATGGAGTCAATGGAAAACGGCTCCAATTACGTCTCAAGAAGTGACATGCACTTCTTTGACGCGGGCGTCTTTTTTTACGTAAAAAAAATGATCGTCGGCACAGAACATCGTAAAGCCCATTCAAATGAATGGGCAGATGTTTGCCAGCGCTTTGGAGCCGTATTTTCGGACGTAATTCGAGGCTAAAACGCCTGAATTACGTCCGTAAATGGGGTGTGTGAACCAAGCCTTAAGGGGGTTTCTAATATATGGGCCCCTCAAAGCCACTTCAGAACTGAACTCGTCCCTGAAAATATAGCTTTTTGAAATTTTCGTAAAAATGTGAGAAATTGTCCTAGAAAAATAAAAGGATATTTAAAAAAAAAACGATAGAAAAACATAAAGTAGACATATGGGAAATGTTAATTAGTAACTATTTTGTATGGTATTATGTGTTTCACAAGCAGATACATTTAAAATTAGAAAAAACATAATTTCTTCAAATTTTCTCAAAATTTTGGTGTTTTCACAAATAAGCAATGAATTTATCGAACAAATTTTTCCACTAACATAAAGTACAATATGTCATGAGAAACCAATCTTCGAATCGCATTCCCAAGTTATTACCACATAAAGTGACACGTGTCAGATTTGAAAAAAATGGGGCTGGTCCTGAAGGCCAAAATGAGCTTGGTCCTGAAGGGGTTAAAATCTATACATTTATATGACTATTAGGGTATCTGCACACACAGTGTTTTCAGCCGTTTTTCGGGACGCAAAAGTCCCAAAAAATGGCTGACAAATCGGAAGTAGAACGCCTCCAAACATCTGCCCATTGGCGTTCTGTTCCGACGGGGCGTTTTTTACGCAGCCACGTAAAAACACAGCCGCGAAAAAGTGCGTTTGATTAAAAGGTGAGTTTGATTAAAAAAAAGTCTGAAAATCAGAAGTTGTTTTCCCTTGAAAACAGCTGTGTATTTTCAGAAGTTTTTTTTTATTAAGTGTGTGAACATACCCTTACTGAAGATGATATTGGTTCCTGAAGCTGACTACATGAAGAAAAGATATAACAGGGTTGGATTGTGGAACCAACCTGAAAGAAGTAGTCTCCAGGAGCAACATCCGTAATATCTATCCACTGACAGTCAATATCATGTCTGTAGATGTCCCAGCAGCCAACGCTGATGCCTTGTTCTCCAAAATTAGCGCATACGTATTGCTTCTGTGTATCTGAAGAGAGAGGGGAGGGAAGAGATCAGCCCATGTGGCACGAGAGTGCGGAGGGGTCATTTATAGAGCTGTAACTGAGGTCTGTTCCCTCCAAAGGAAAGGATCCCAGCAGTAGGAAAACTATTTCTTTTTTAGGAAACCTTATTTATTTGCTCGGATACCTGTTTTAAGAAAAATAAATACCCAAAGAGAGCTGGCGAATTGTGTCGTGCTGTCCATACCTGCTTCACATTCTGAGTCCTCCAAGCAAAAGCTGGCCTTGTGTCCCTCAGCAATCTTTGTTCCATTCAAGCTTAGAAGGTCGTAGTGAGTGAAAACTTCCATGCTGTGGTAGTGACTGGAAAGAGCAAATTATGGATTCTATCAACACAATATAGTTTATCAAGAACGCTCAGAACAGTTGCTAATTGGAATAGCTTGCAGAGTAACATAACTGATAAGGTTGCAAAAAAAAGACACCGGTCCATCAAGTCCAATTTATAATCCTACCGCGTTAATCCAGAGGAAGGCAATACCCCCATGAGGTTGATGCCAATTGCCTCAGGGGAAAAATACTTCCCCGACTCCAAATATGTCAATTAGAATAAATTCCTGGATCAATGTCCCATCTCCAGAACCTGGTACTCCAAACCTGTAATATTATATTCTATTTTTTAAGAAAGGAATCAAGGCCCTTCTTGAAATATTTTAATGAATCAACCATCACGACATCCTGTGGCAGTGAGTTTCAAAGTCTTACTGCTCTTACAGTAAAGAATCCCCATCTATGATAAAGGTGAAACCATTCCTCTGGAGAAATTTATTTCAGTAGGTGGAACCAGCACTCATCTGCTAAAAAGTCATGTTTATTTGTAACCAGGTAAAAACATCACTACAAAAAACAGAGCAGCCTAGAAGAATTAATCTAATTGACAAGTTTATGACTCCGAGTCCTTATATATAACACACTCTTTCCTCTGGTAAAGGATGCCCCCTTGTCCTTGTAACAGGCCTAGGTGTGGAAAGATCTCTGTACTGTTCATTCATATATTTGTATATTGTAATTTGATCGCCCCTAAGCAGTCCTCTTTCTAAACCGTGTAACCCCCAAATTTGATAACCTTTCTTGGTACTGCAATCCGCCCATTACCTTTAATTACCTTGGTCACTCTTCTTTGCACAAGTTCTAGTTCAGCCATGTCCTTCTTATACACAGGTTCCCTAAATTGTACACAATATTCCATGTGTGATCTGACTAGTGATTTGTATAGAGGCAAAACTATATTCTTGTCATGAGCATCTATACCTCTTTTGTGGCATCCCATGATTGTATTTGCCTTGGCAGCAGCTGCCTGGCACTGGTTTCTAAAGTTAAGTAGATTCAGGTCAAAAGTCAGATCAGAAATAGATATTCTTTACCCGGAAGGTAGCAACATGGTCTGGATTGGGAGATTCATGAACAAACATAACAAAAACACCTCTATGTATACGCAATTTATGCTAGCAAGATGAAAGAGTGAAGATTAAAGCAACAAGTTAGAAAAGCAATAAAAGAGACCTTGGACCTATTCAGTGAAAGAGGATATGAAAAATGCTGATTTTAATTTACCAGTTTACCTTTACCCCCCTATAACCAATAAAATACAGGACATCTCAGACCTTCATCTGTAACAAACATCAGAACTTAATAAAATGCATAAAAACCAGCTGAATGGCCTAACACGTTACATATGGAAAAACTGGAAGAGAAAGACACAATTTCACTCATTAAAAGCAGCTTTAAGAGATCAGCACGTGTCTACAAGAGGTATTAATAAATAATTCTTACTGACCCTCTGGGTGCCTCTTATTACTGAGGTTTCGGGAGATGGGAAACCTTTTGTGACATCTCTAGATGTCGGGAAGTAACTGCTGAGGGTTTATATAATCCTGATGAGTGTATTTGTGAAAAGTACGGTTTAGTTTTTTGTGGAAGAGGGAAGTATTGGAAGCGGCATTCACTCACTATACCTATCTTGAATGACCCGTTTACCTTCACTTTATCCATAAATATTCATCAGAAGGGTCATCCAAAGAATAGCTGTAAATGCAGGGGAGGGGCGGTGGTTGGTATGTCGCTGGGGCTCGCCATGGTCAGCTGTGATTGATAATGGAATATCCTGGTGGGCCTGCCAACCGTGAGTGGGCCATGTCCTCCAACAGCGAGAGACATTTTTTTTTTCTAGCAGCTCTCCACTTTGGCTGGTCGGAAGGTCCAGACCAGACATTTGTTATAGGTTTTCTAATATAAACAGCAGTGATGCCAAAATGGCTTCCCGATGGCCAGAACTGGAATATACAAAGTATTGGAGTAAAGTACAATTACAGATTTATATAATTATAGAAATAGATAGATGGATTCTGATATGACTCTGAATGAGGAGTATTAATCTTCTATTGATTCCTAAACTGAACTGATCTTAAAGGGAACTCATTTGGACATGCTGTTTAAATGATGGCGGGTCGCCTCTACGTGTGCTCTTGTCCATTCAGGAGCCCTACCCTGCCATCTTGACTCTTGTGAAACATGCAATTTTCCAGCCTAAAAATCGGCATTTCCGGGGGGGGGGGCGTAGGGGAGGATTTTAAAGGCGCATTTGAGTTGGCTAAGTTATCCGGTTAAGGTCATGCAGGACACGTATATTTAGACAAAAGGTTGGGATCAAGTCGCTTCCGGTCAAATCCAGAATCCCTTTCCCAAAGAAGAAAAGACAAGAATAACAAGAACAAGCTCAACCAGATGATAAGAACTCACGTGGCAGCGATTTAATACTTATCTCTGTATTATGGGGTCAATCAAGTTCTCTCATCTTAAGAAAGATATTTTTTTTACACCCTGCTCCCCGGCACTGACACCTGCATTTTATATGCCCTTCAGCACAACATGTTCTGTACGTTCTGCCCCGAAATAAACTTTACTTGTTCCTCTCAGACTATTGATCCTGCACATTTACTGCTTACAGCCACAAGATACAGATTCCTCCTTCCCACCTTCATTCCACCTGGGCCATGGCTCTACCTTAAACCATAGTTATGTAGCCACCCCACCCTGTTCTGGTGCCAGGAATACAAGCAGGTCTTTATTGTGAGCCTGTATTCCTCGACTCCGGTCTGGGATGCTCTTTATGGCGTATATAATTAGGAGGTGGGATAGACTGAAGTAAAGCTTGGCTACAGCTCCATTCTATATTTAAGACTTTTTTTTGGCTTCCATCAGCTTGGAAATTCTTCATTTAGATCAAATAATCTAATTCCGATCAACAGTAAATAACAGCAAGAAAAAGCATTAGGTTCACCAGAGCAGGAAAGGGAAGGGAAATGTTCCAGGTAGAAATATTTTTATTTTAAGACGGAAATAAGGTTTATTTTTGTAACCGGTCAGCTCAGTGGTCTGATGTTTTTACTGGAAAATTTCTGAACTTGGAACCCAAGAAGAAAGTAAAAGTGACTGGATGGGAAGTACATAGTTACATAGTTAGTACAATTGAAAAAAGACACCTGTCCATCAAGTTCAACCAAGGGACGGGAAAAGGGAAGAGAAAAATTTCTACACATAGGAGCTAATATTTTTTCATTATAAGAAATGATCTAAGCCGTTATTAAAGCCATCTACTGTCCCTGCTGTGACGGCTCCTGCGGTGACTATTCCATAGATTCACAGTTCCCACAGTAAAGAAGGCTTGTCGCCTCTGCAGGTTGAACCTTTTTTTCTCCAGACAGAGGGAGTGCCCCCTTGTTTTGTGAGGGGGTTTTACATGGAACAGGATTTCACCATATTTTTTGTATGTGCCATTCATATAAGTTAATCATGTCCCCCCTTAGTCGTCTTTTTTCAAGGCTAAATTGGTTTAATTCTTTTAATCTTTCCCCATAACTTAGTTTCTCCATGCCCCTTATTAGCTTCGTTGCTCTTCTTTGTATTTTTTCCAACTCCAGGGCATCCTTTCTATGAACTGGAGCCCAGAACTGAACTGCATATTCTAGATGAGGCCTCACTAATGCTTTGTAAAGTGGTAATATGACATCCCTGTCCCGCGAGTCCATGCCTCTTTTAATACACGACAATATCTTGCTGGCCTTTGAAGCAGCTGATTGACATTGCATGCTGTTATTTAGTTTATGATCTACAAGAATATCCAGATCCTTCTCAACAAGTGACTTCCCCAGTATAGCTCCCCCTAGGACATATGATGCATGCAGAATGTTGGTAGCCAGATGCATAACTTTACATTTATCTACATTAAACTTCATTTGCCAAGTGGATGCCCAAACACTTAGGGTATGTTCACACGGCTTAAATCGGAAGCAGAACGCCTCCAAACTTCTGCCCATTGATTTCAAACGGAAATACAGCGTTCTAATAAGGTTACGTTGTAACTAATAAATTCCCATTGGTATCCACCCAGTGAAATATATGAAATACGGCTTTCTGTTCCGACAGGGCGTTTTTTTACGTGGCTGTTTTTAAAAACGGCCACGTAAAAAAACGCCCGCAAAAAAGAAGTGTCACTTCTTGAGCAGTTTTTCATTGACTGTATAGAAAAACAGCTCTAAAAACGCAGCGAAAAATGCAAATTGCGAAAAAAAAACTGCTGAAAATCAGAAGCTGTTTTCCCTTGAAAACAAGCTCTGTATTTTCAGACGTTTTTTAGAAAGCGTGTGAAGATAACCTTAGTGTGTCCAAATCCGATTGCAATTCACGAACATCTTCCATAGACTGAATATTACTACATAGGTTGGTGTCATCTGTAAAAATAGAAATAGTGCTATTAATCCCATCCTCTATATCATTAATAAATAAGTTGAATAATAGTGGTCCCAGCACTGAACCCTGGGATACACCACTTATAACCGGGGACCATTCAGAGTAGGAATCATTGACCACAACTCTCTGGATACGGTCCTTGAGCCAATTCTCAATCCAATTACAAACTATACTTTCTAAACCTATAGTCCTTAATTTACCCATTAGACGTCTATGGGGGACAGCGTCAAATGCCTTTGCAAAGTCCAGAAAACACTATATCCACAGCGGCGCCTCTGTCTAGGCTTCTGCTCACCTCTTCATAAAAACAAATCAGGTTGGTTTGACAACTTCTGTCCTTAGTAAAACCGTGCTGGCTGTCACTATACAATTTTTTTGTCACATACTCCTGTATGTAGTCCCTCAATAGCCCCTCAAACATTTTCCCCACAATGGATGTTAAGCTTACTGGTCTATAATTACCCGGGGAAGACCTAGAGCCCTTTTTGAAAATAGGCACCACATTTGCCCTGCGCCAGTCACTTGGCACTATATCAGTCACTAGAAAATCTTTAAATATTCTGAAGAGGGGGACAGAAATAACTGAACTAAGCTCTTTAAGAACTCTAGGGTGTAACCCATCTGGTCCCGGGGCCTTGTGCAAATTTTATTTTACTTAGCTTGGACAATATCTACATTCAGTCAACTAACTATATTAATCGATGTATTAACAGGACTGGTACTGGCTACATCAGCTTCTCTTCTGTTGTATATACAGAGATAAAGAACCCGTTGTCATGTCCGTGGCTGTGGGCCGTCAGGTTCACTCTCCTCCTGACGGCCACAGCCATCGGTCTGCGAGCGCTGGCACCAGTCTTCTACTGAGGAGGTGCCAGCTCTCACTTTCACACACCTCGGGCCGGGTCCCGTAGGGTGCGTGCGCACGCTCGTGCCTGCTCTTAAAGGGGCAGCGCGCGTACCGGACTTTAATGTGTAATCAGCCCATGAGTGCCCTAGACTATAAGAAGGGTCCAGCCCCTTGCTTCGATGCCTGAGCGTTGTTTGTCGTATCCTAGTTTGTCTAAGCAAATGGTCTCCTAGTGTTTTCCAGTTCCCAGTGTTCCCTGTATCCCATGCTATCCTGGTCAAGTGCCGTGCTGTAGTTGTGCTGTGCTGTATTCCACGCCTGTCCTGCTACTCCACGCCTGACGTCTACCTGCTGCCTAGTCTCAGCCAAGCCTGCCTTGCTACTGTCGAGCTGCCACAGGTACCCTAGACGAACTATAGACTGTGACCTGCGCCCTGTTGGCCAGCTGCCATACCGCCAAGGCGGTACGGCCCAGTGGGTCCACGCACCCTACGTGACACCCATTTAGTAACTCTGCCTTCTCTTGATTCCCTGTGACCAACTCCCCATTACCGCTATTTAGGGGTCCTACATGTTCAGACCTTGGTATTTTTGCACTTATATACTTGAAGAATTTTTGGGGATTTGTTTTACTATCATTGGCCACCTGCCTTTCATTTTGTATTTTTGCGGATTTTATTACCTTTTTACAGATTTTATTAAGCTTTTTATAATTTACAAATGCAACAGCTGTGCCCTCAGATTTGTATTTTTCAAATGCCCTTTTTTTTTTGTCATGTATTGCCCTTTTTACAGACGGTGTAAGCCATGTGGTGTTTAATTTTAGTCGTTTATACTTCTTACCTATAGGAATACATTTTGCACTATAATTATACAAAGTAGATTTTAAGATCTCCCATTTATCATTTGTACCATTATTTGACATTAGTTCTTCCCAGTCTATATCCTGCATTGCAGCCCTGGGGAAATTGGCCTTCTTAAAATGAAGTGTTTTTGCCCTCCCAGCCTCTCTATGTAAATCCACCCACAAGGTTTCAATCTCCTCACAATCTTCACCCTCTATTGTCTGGTTCACACTCGCCTTCATATCACTTCTCACATACAGACATATACCACCGCCTTCATATCACTTCTCACATACAGACATACACCACCGCATTCATATCACTTCTCACATACAGACATACATCACCGCCTTCATATCACTTCTCA
This sequence comes from Rhinoderma darwinii, assembly GCF_050947455.1. Lineage (NCBI taxonomy): Eukaryota > Metazoa > Chordata > Amphibia > Anura > Rhinodermatidae > Rhinoderma > Rhinoderma darwinii. Next base: position 370,676,702 of record NC_134689.1, read on the forward strand.
CATACAGACATACACCACCGCCTTCATATCACTTCTCACATACAGACATACACCACCGCCTTCATATCACTTCTCACATACAGATATACACCACCGCCTTTCCTATTTGTCCTGTCTTTCCGAAACAGTGTAAAACCCTGTAGATTTACAGCCCAGTCATGAGAAGAGTCCAGCCATGTTTCAGCAACACCAACTATATCTATATGTTCCTCCTCTCCCAAGGCCTCCAGCTCCCCCATTTTGCTTGCTAGACTTCTAGCATTTGTGAACATACACATTAACTTGCCTTTCAAGTTGCCACATTTGGTATCAGAAATGTGATCATTTGACATTATTTGGGCATTTTTGTTTTCACTGCCATTTTGTAACACATGGATCTCCTTATCCTGTTGCCTGGTCCTCTCCCCACAGTATATTTCTCCCCACACCAATATAGTCTGACCCCTCTCTAACCTAACTACCCCTTTATTTTCTACATTAACCTCCCTCCTCAGCCCTAGTTTAAATACTCCGCCACCCCAGCTAGAATTCGCTAAGTCATATTTGAAGTTCCAGCCACTTCTGAGGAGCACTGACTTACTTCTTGCACACACTTATGAGAAAGGCCGTATACTCTTCACAGTGACTGACTGGGCTAAACGGGCATTAGGGAAGATTGATCGCTTTGAAAAAGAAGGGCAACTCTTGCAAGCCTACATCTTCGTGTAACATGCGATCTATGTAACTACCTGTACTGGCTCAGAGAAGAAGACAACCTTGTCTGATTACAATCAGGAACCATATTATGCAGTGTTGTAATTTATCCATTCTCCTTGGACTTTGACAATTGGTCATGGTCATAGTTCCATATTGCATTTGCAGACATGTATGTATTTCCCTTATTATAAGGTAAAGGTATTCGTTTTTGTGCAGCAGAATCTCCTCTACTCCCTCTCTGTCACTTACCGGTGACATTCGTGCCATACCCATGCATGACGTCCAGTCTTGGGTCGGAAATCAGCTTGTCCATTGTTGTGTATCTGTGAGCTAAAACGCAGCAGACGGCGGTATCCTGTGGTGTAACTGATACGGTCAGCTGAGGAGGAGAGGCAGCGTTCTTCATGTGCGCATTGCAGCATAAACATGGGTCTGTCCTCTAGGTATGTGGTCTGCTCAACCAACGGCGCATTTAAGACCAGATCTGGTGCAGCTATCAGGAAGAATAGTAATGAGTCAGATTGATCACCCGGAGCTATATCATGACTTGTACATGACTTGCTTAATACTTACTCTCTGCGCAAGATACACCAGCAGCAAAACGTCCTCCACCTTTGGGACAGTTGATTCGAAGTCCATCATGTCTGCAATGTGCCAGAGACATCTCTGTGCCTGAACATTTTACTCCACTCATGATGACGTCATCTGCTGTGACATCTCCCGGCCAGTACCATGTTTCCTGGAGAGACAAATAAATGCGGCTTGTGAGAGTGGTTCTAAAAATGTTTTGCCCATGTAACTGATGAGAGGTGCAAATAAGGTACCACACCTGCCACAACCACCTGCTTCAGTGGTGCCGATGGTTCACCAGTAATATTGTTTATAAACCCACTAGACTACCAGGGATATTTATTATTATTATGCCAGTGGACCGCAACGTATGTTATTAAACCACTGTATCACTTGCAATGGCTATAGAGATGTTAGACCACTGACAAAAACCTTCAAGGATGGTTGCTAAATTACTGGATCACCAGGAATTGCCTTTGGGTCTATAGTAATGGGTACAGAGGTACTGGGTCACCAGGAACTAAGGGGTACAAACCAGGGACTAAACACCACTGTTGCTAGTTAGTCCCAGTATAGGGATGCCAGGAACTTGAGAGTTAGATGGGAAAAGGCATTTCAGTTGGCATACATAAGAATTTGGGTGATGGCATGAGTGGTGACAAGTAGTAATTATGACAAAGTAGCCGGGGAATTCATTGGCAACCATCAATATAATTGCAGCATGACGTCACCATGTAGGTGACTGCATGAAAATTTATTAAACATAATTGGATGTAATAATCCCATGTAGTCAACACGTCCCAACAGTTACATAAGTGGCGGGTGTGACATTACCCAGAGGAATCAAAAATAGATTAGAAAGTTAAAACTGGCAATGGCGTCACACCGCTGGAGCCTGCTTGTATCATCTAATATTCAGTGCGTACCTGGAATGCATGGCTGGCGAAACCCAGTCCTAGCTGCCTGCACACAATCATAGCCTCCAATGTGCCCCAGCTGTCACTACACACAGTGCCCCATTTCAGCGTGCCATTATGTTCCATCAGCACCTCAACTCGTCCCTCAGAAGGGGTGCGGCCCCCGTTCAGACGTACCTGTGTGGAAAGACAATCTAGGATGAATTGTGAACATACGCATGGCAAAATCCAATTTTCACTTTGATAGAATCACTATATACTTAAAATTACTTATTTCTTCGGGAAAGAAAGAATTACCAAGATTTGCAGCGTAAATACACAGCAAATCTTGGTAATTCTTTGTTTCCTGAAGAAATTTAGTGATTCTATCATGGAAGTGAAAATTGCATAGGAGCGGACTAGACTAGACCAGACCTACCGTATTGGGACGACTTCTGCTGTCCTTTTACATTGTATGGGGATGGTTACATGGCCAAAATGGAAAGGAACACAGTTTGCATTGGAGAGTTCCCACCAAGACCAATAGTAGGTTCATCATATGAATGCAATGTTCTCAGAACTACACTGCATGATCTTACCACTGAAAATACCCACGCCTGAGCCCCCTGAGTGTATTATGGCTGTCCCTGGAATCCGAAGGGTGACTATTTTAGATTTATCCTGATACAATGCATCAATAGTGGGGTATCTCCAAGAAGGGTCCTCAACTAATGGAATATTTTTGAGAATCGGTAGATATTGTTTACCTAGTAAATATAAAAAATAAAAAAAAAAAGTCATCTTTATCTCACCTGGTTTTGAAATCCCATGGCTGGTATATTACACTTCACTGCAGCGTCCTCCTCGTGGTTGCAGCCGGTGGAGTGGGCATTAAATTTGCAGTCTATAACTGACTTTTCAAAACCAGTGCACACGATATCACTCATATGGATGTGGCCCATTCCTGAGAAGAGACAAGCAGCCTGTGTATCTCTTGCCATGTTGGCAGTATAAATCAGGATATATCACTTTTTATGTTCTTAAATTACCTTGCCCCAACTGTGCTCCTACTAAGGCCTCCTTGGCACTTCCAAACCCTAGTTCCCTGCAGACCACACTGGCAGACACCAAGTTCCACCGATCGTCACAAATTGTTCCCCACTCGTTATTCTTCAGGACCTCAACTCGTCCTTCTCCAATATTTGCTCCGCCCCTCAGACGTACCAGTGGCTGCTATAAAATAGGTTTAAAGGGACACCACAGTGAGACAAGTAACTATCATTTGTTCAATACCCATAACAAAAAAGCCATCTCAGTCAATAAGGGCAGGGTAGAAAAATTGTTCCACTCCCTAAACGTGTTATATTAACATTTCAAATTAATGTCACCTCCTTCCTACCCCCCTTAGTAACTTTTATTTTTACCTAAACAAACAACCATCTACGGCTATTGGACAACCCTATAGATTGAGCTGAGTATTGCTTATTTATCTGTTCGATTGAGTGGGAGTTTTTTTGATATAGGGGATACCTCTTAGACTTTCTGCAGGGCAGGTAAATATCTTGCAAAGACTGCCGGAGGAACTTGCTGCATATGAATTCATATTGCTTTCATTAACTTCAATAGGAGCTGTATAAGTATGCAATCAGTGAGCTCCCCCTTGTGGTGGCTGCAGGCAGCTAAAATTTTATATTTTAGCTTTATGACTGTGTGAAGGGAAGAAGTATGTTTGCACCGTTTATGGGGGGGGGGGGGGCTGCTCCTGGTACTGTTTATGTGGAAAACTCTGTTGTTAATATTGATCATAGGAAGCACCCTGCCAGCACTGTTAATGGAGGGCAGTCAGACACATTGGCTGCTATTGTAGGCAGGGTTTACATGACCTGTCAGCTTTTTTTAAATGTCCATTTTAGTAAATACTTGTATTCCCTATGCAGTTTCTGGAGCATGTTTTCTTAGAACTCTGCTTTGTGCCATTCCTCTGTTATTCCTCCTGGAAGTTTATGAATAAATTGACAACTGGGTGTTACCATTCCCCTTGACGTAGAGGCATCTCCCTATACAGTGTGAGGCTGTCAGCACTGATTGGACATTGTCAGTCTATGTAAAGACACATGCCCCCAACTGGTAACACCAGTTGTCAATTTCGACATCCATTTCTAGGAGGAATAGCAGAGGAATAGCTCAACATAGAGTTCTAAGAAAAGATGCTCCAGAATCGTTATTTCATGGGGAATAAAAATTATTTTTTTTAAATAAAGAAGACGTGGTGACAGGTCGTCTGTAAGCAAGTACGGCCTGTTTACTAATCAGGGTAGTGAAGCTTGGATGCCCTTTAGGCGCTATAAAACTGACTTTGACACAGTGCTAATACCTTCCTGCTGATGTCAAATATGAATGTGTGTCCTTATATTACATTGGAATTTATGTCTGTGATCAATGCTGTGCGCTGCATAGAATAATGGGCGATGTTGGGAGTTTCTAGGTATAGTTGGAGCATTTCTGGATTTGGTTATGGTGGTCTAGGAACACAACCTATTTAAATTAAAAATAATGGAAGTCTTTGCAGATGCAGCTTTTTCAAGGTCATTATTGTATCAGTGACATAACCTGTGTCGCACCTCTTGACGGAACGCTTTACCGAAGCCTCTGACTGTACTAGGGGCAAACGCTCTTCCCGGAGTACAGCTGACAACAGCGGGAGCTCCACCGGAGCAAGACTCATTACTGGTAGTATTAGGGGTGAGTACTCCTCCCACTTTGCAGCTGGAGATATGCGCCTCACTTCCAGTGCAGTTAGCTGAGAACTGCCAATAGTTGTGTTTCCGGCGAGTTGCAAACATTCTGGAAAAAGATGCAGTTTAATTAGTGGAAAACGAAAAAATGGTTTCACATTACTAAACACATCACAGCTGTAACATAGAAGCCAATAGATTATTACAATTTTCACACGTGATGGTAAAAGCGCTAATGTACTTTATGTTTTGGAGATGGATGCTGCAGTACTAGTTAAGAGCAGCAGATGGCAGTAAAGAACATAAACTACATTCTAATGGATGTTTGTAGACTCTTCTTAGTCAGGATATGTTATGCCATATAGTAATAGTGAGACACTTACCTCAATATTGTGATTATTACATGTTAACCCATTAGTGACCGGCCCATAGTGTTTCTACGTCGGTCACTAACGGGCCTTATTCCGATGCCATAGACTTTTTACGTCGCGGCATCGGAATAAGTAAACAGAGCAGGGAGCTGTCAAATCTCCCTGCTCTCAGCTGCCAGAGGTAGCTGAGGGCTGGGGGCGTCCCTGCTCTGCCGGGTGAGATCGATATTAGTATCGATCTCACCCATTTAACCCCTCAGATGCGGTGCTGAATAGCGCGCATCTGAGTGGTTTTGGAGAGAGGGAGGGAGATCCCTCTCATCCAACTGACACTCGGCGATAAGATCGCTGAGTGTCTGTTTCTCCGATGGCAGCCAGGGGCCTAATAAAGGCCCCCAGGTCTGCCTGTGGTGAATGCCTGCTAGGTCATGCCGGAGGCATGACCTAGCAGATGCCTGTCTGTTTTACACGGACAGGCATAATACACTGCAATACAGAAGTATTGCAGTGTATTATAAATGCGATCGCAGAATCGCATATTATAGTCCCCTAGTGGGACTAGTAAAAAAGTAAAAAAAAAGTTTAAGAAAAAGTAAAAAAAAAAAATGAAAAACCCACTTTTTCCCCCTTACAAACGGCTTTATTACTAACAAACAAAATAAAGTCAAAAAGTTACACGTTTGGTATCGCCGCGTCCGTCTTGACCCCAACTATAAACTTATTACATCATTTAACCCGCACAGTGAACGTCGTAAAAAAAATGCAAAAATTGCTGTTTTCTTTGAATCCAGCCTTAAAAAAAATGTGATAAAAAGTGATCAGAAAGTCGCATCTACTCCAAAATGGTACCGATAAAAACTGCAAGTCGTCCCGCAAAAAAACAAGCTTTCCTATAATTGCATCGGCGAAAAAATAAAAACGTTACGGCTCTTCAAATATGGAGGCGCAAAAACAAATAATTTTGAAAAAAAAAGTGTTTTCACTGTGTAAAAGTAGTAAAACATACAAAAACGATACAAATTTGGTATCGTTGCAATCGTAACAACCCGCTGAATAAAGTTATTGTGTTATTTATACCACATGGTAAACGGCGTAAATTTAGGACGCAAAAAAGTGTGGCCAAATTGCTGTGTTTTTTTCTATTCCCCCCAAAAAAAAGTTTATAAAAGTTAATCAATAGCCAAAATGGTGCTATTAAAAAAATACAACTTGTCCGGCAAAAAACAAGACCTTATACAGCTATGTCGACGCAAAAATAAAAAGTGTATAGCTCTTTGAATGAGACGATGGAAAAACGTAAAAAATGGCTTGGTCATTAACGTCTAAAATAGGCTGATCATTAAGGGGTTAAACACGTAAGAATGTGATGTTGCTGTATTTATTTACCAAGATAAAATCACTAAGGTATTCGGTTGGAAACCTACTTCTTCCATTTACTTCTCTTAAGAATAGTCCTTATGTGAGGTTTGCCCACTTACTTGTACACTTTCTGGTTGTATTTCCTCTCTCCGGGGAAACCAAACATGCCACATATTACTCTGCTGTTCTTCTGGGTCCACTGGGTGTCACACACCTGCTTCCAAGTGCCATCCGCTTTGACTTCTACATACCCCTCTGTAACAGGAATACGTTTTCGGTATGTGGCTAGGATTGGACGTATATGCACATCTTCAACCTGGATATTCAGCTCCTACCATAAGAAAAATATTACGCACAGAACATAAATATGACGCTGACTTTTAAATCCTACTTTCATTAGGCTTCAAGGAATAGTGAATGTACTGAATTTACGGTTACCAGTGGTTTGAAGAGGGTATGAACCTGTGTTCCCATAACTCCTCTTCACTTAAACAGCTCAGTGTTATCATAGGCACACTATGCCTCATAGCGACCAACCAGAATTGAGCTTCAGTTTTTTTGGTCCAGGTAAGAAAATAAAAGAAAATATATCATTGGTTGGATTGTGTTTCCCATTTATAATGCTGAGCTGCCAGAACCCAGGCGTGGTAAGTGTTGTCATGGGGACACAGGCCTTAAAACTCTTCTCACAGAAGGCTTGTAAGTGCGATCTTCAATCTCAGCACAGAAATAAAATATCTTATGGTATTTGGCAAATTTGGGATTTGAACTGAACTGATGTAAGTTGGCTTATATGTTTTATATATATATATGTTCAAAGGGAAAAGTAGTTATATCCAGATTTATTGTCAATTAATATAAAGTCAAGTCAGTATGTTTCACAAGTCCAGATTATAAAACTGCGTGTAACATGGAGAATCCCTACAAGATTTTATGTCATAAAATTCAATATGGCGTCCATTGTTTATACTGCAAGGAAAACCCACTAGGGGTCATGGCAGAATTATTCTACCCCAGAAAAATTGTATAATTATTCAAGAAAATATTAGGTGCAAAATGCTATTTAATGGAGGTCCAGTATGAGGCACTCTCCTCTATTAACTCAGAATGCCATAATAAAGTATACAAACTACAATGTCATATATAGGAGGGTATATAACATACCACTGCGTCAAGAATAGGAGGCCTATAATGTATGATGAGACATATGGATAGGACTGTCCAAGGCTCGGGCTGTCTCATCTACATGGTTATATTTATTTGTAGGTTTGTGGATTCACTAATAATAAGATGCAACTGAAGTGAAGCTCTTTGTAACTGCAATCACGAAGAGTGTTAGCTCAGCAGTCTAGCCAAGTGTAAAGGATAACAGTGCTCTCTTACAGCTCATCCCACACACCCTGAGTGAGTCACAACCAGAGCTTCTCTCTACGTGTCCACAGCAGATGATGGGGGAGGCTCTGCCCTGTACCAGTGTCTGCCAGATGTGTGTTTAACCCCACAGGACCTGTATAGACACAGATGTATTGTATTTTATAGATGGCTCTTTCCGTGGTAAAAGGAACTATTTATAACTGAATGTAATTCAGGATAAATATCCAAATACCTATTAAATATAATGCCGGAAGCCCCTCTAGTGTACCAGGGTGGAAGAGATATAAAAGTTATATATACCGATCAGCGATAACATTAATACCAGTGGGAAAACATTGATTATTTGGTTACAATGGCGCCTGTCAAGGGGTGAGATATATTAGAAAGCTGGTGAGCATTCAGTTTTTGAAGTTCATGTGTTGGAAGCAGGAAAAATGGGCAAGTGTAAGGATCTGAACGACTTCGACAGCGTCAAATTGTGATGTCTAGACAACTGGGTCAGAGCATCTCCAAAAGGGCAGATCTTGTGGGGTGTCCCCGGTATGTAGGGTCAGTACCTACCAAAAGTCCAAGGAAGGACAACCGGTGAACCGGTAACAGGACCATAGGCCCCCAAGACTCATTGACAACCGGTGAACCGGTAACAGGGCCATAGGCCCCCAAGACTCATTGATGCACGTGTGGAGGAAAGATTAGCCAGTCTGGCCCGACCCGACATAAGAGCTACTGTAGCACAAATTACCGAAAAAGTTACTGCTGGCTATGATGGAAAGGTATCAGAGCACACAGTGCATCTCAGCTTGCTGTGTTTGGAATTGTGTAGCCACAGTCCAGTCAGAGAGCCCATGCAGACCCTATCAAACGCTGGAAGCACCTACAATGGGCACATGAGCATCAGAACTGGACCATGGAGCAATGGCAGAAGGTGGCCTGGCCAGATGAATCACATTTTCTTTTTCATCACGTGGACGGCTAGGTGTGGAAGAGATAGCACCAGGAGGCTATGGGCAGAAGGAAAGCTGGCAGAGGCAGTGTGATGCCCTAGGCAATGTTCTGATGGGAAATTTTGGGTACTGGCATTCATGTGAATGTTGCTCTGACACGTAACGCTTACCTAAACAATGTTGTAGACCAAGTACACCCCTTTATTGCAATGGTGTTCCGTAAAGGCAGTGGCCTCCTCCAGCAGGACGATGCTGAATGGTTTGAGGAACATGATGACGTGCTCAAGGTGTTGCCTCAGCCTCCAAATTCCCCAGATCTCAATCCCATCGAGCATCTGTGGGAACTGCTGTAAAAAGAAGTCTGATCGATTTGCTGCTAACATCTTGGTGCCAGATACCACAAGACACCTTCAGAGGCTTTCTTGTGTCCATGCCTCGACGGTGAGAGGCATTTTGGCAACACAATGGGACCTACACAATATTAGGCAGCAGGTTTTAATTAAAGCACCAGTCACATAGGAGCTCCAACTGGAGCCCATGAGACCCCAATGTTATGTATTACATGCAAGTGGCATATAGGTAGTTATGTAATCATGAAAACTTACTGTAAAAATGAATACTTATTTTATTATATACAGATCTGTGCAATGTCATCACATAGAGCAGAATGCAATGTTGTTGCCTTTTTTTTTTACTTTTGAGATACAGCTGCCTTGTAGTCTGTATACAGAGCAGCTGTATCCGCGGGATTGACAGGTTCAGTGTCAGCGGGTCAGGATCCAGCTGTTATTGATCACATCTAAGTTCACACTGGCCAATTATCAGGCAAAAAAGCGGTCATAGAACGCTCGTTGCCAATAATTGCCCTGTGTAAACAAGACAGCAATCTGTGACAGGAGCTGTCTTGTTTATCGGTGCTCGCTGCACTGGCCAAAATTGGCCGGTGTAATAGGGCCTTTAGATGTAAACGACTACAGAGGAATCCGGCCCGCTGACACTGAACCCCTCAGTCCTGCTGATTGACGGATACAGGTCTCAGTGTTAGATACAGCTGCTCTGTATACAGGAAACAAAGCAGCTGTATCTGAAAAAGTTACAATATTTTTTTCATAAAATGGAATTAAAAAGTTGCACCAAACACACTGATAGACATTTTTATTTAAAAAAAAAAGGTGTACATAGCCTGTAAGACTGGTTTGCCTCTTTTGTTCGCTTTTGGTGCTTGTGGTTAGAAACATTCCTGTGTTTGCTCCTACAGTCTTTAGGTAGGGGAAATGGGGCCAACAAAGCTGGTACCCCCTCTTCAAGGGCCCCATGGTTGCTACATTTTCTGCCACTGTGGTACATTCAAATCAATAGGAGCAGTACTGAAAGGCAGAAGTGAAAAGCCCAGTGCCTCCTGCCTTTCCATGACGGGTAAAAAGACGTACTTTCTCCAGTTATACATAGAAACCACATCAGATCGGTATACAAGAAATACTCCACCGGTCCGGTAAACAGAACTTATCTAGACTAAAAACACGTCTGATATAAAAGAGCTGAGCAAGAGCCTAAGTATACTGTCACAGACTCGCTCAGTGTTTAGCTGGGTACACACCGTGTGCAGAATGCCTGCTATATATACCCTGGCTAGCTCTCATTTAGCTGTGACCACACTCTCCGCAAACACAGCTTCTTCATGCAGAAGAGACACTGAACTTGTGACCCAGACGCTTCACACGACACCCAGACCAAGCACTCTGGGCACCAGTACCCGGCTCTCACAGGGAACAGTACAGCAGTGAGTAAACAGAGCTGACCCCACACCTAAAGCAAATCACCCACATCATGGTAAAAAGGATTAGGACATAAATAGGGAAATGTCTGCTGTGGGCACCAATTTAATGTGAAGATCCACCTTGGTGCTTCTTTATTGCAGAAATAGCAATTCCCTAATATAATGGGATCATTGGGATCACATCTTCCAGCTAGGGAAGCCTGGATCTATAGATCTAGCTATATACACTGATCAGCCATAACATTAAATCTAAGTCAACACCTTAAACTCTTTGTCATGTTCAACAAACCATTCCTGAACAATTTTTGCTGTATAGCAGGGCGCATTCTCCTGCCATATGAGGCCACTGCCATTAGGGAATGGTGTTGCCATGAAGAAGTGTACTTGGTCTGCAATAATGTTTAGATAGGTCGTACGTGTCAAAGTAACATCCACATGAATGCCAGGACCTAAGGTTTCCCAGCAGAACATTGCCCAGAGCATCACACTGCCTTCGCCAGCTTGTCTTCTTCCCATAGTGCATCCTGGTGCCATCTCTTCCCCAGGTAAGCGACCACACACACACCCTGCCATCCACATGATGTAAAATAATACGTAACTCATCAGACTAGGCCACCTTCATCCATTGCCCCATGGTCTAGTTCTGATGCTTACATGCCTATTGTAGGCACTTTTGGCGGAAGACAGGGGTCAACATGGGCACTCTGACCGGTCTGCGGCTAAGCAGCCCCAAATGCAGCAAACTGCGATGCACTGTGTGTTCTGATACCTTTTTATTACAGCCAGAAATAACTTTTTCAGCAATTTGTGCTACAGTAGCTCTTCTGTGGGGTCGGACTAGACAGGCTAGCCTTTGCTCCCCACGCGCATCAGTGAATCTTGGGTGCCCATGACACTGTCACTGGCTCACCGGTTGTCCTTCCTTGGACCACTTTTGGTAGGTACTAACCACTTCATATCGGGAACACCCCATAAAATCTGCCGTTTTGGAGAAGATCTGACCCAGTCGTCTAGTCATAATAATTTGTCCCTTGTCAAAGTCCCTCCGCTCCTTACACTTGCCTATTTTTCCTGCTTCCAACACATCAACTTCAAGAACTGACTGTTCACTCGCTGCCTAGTATATCCCACCCTTTGACAGGCCCCATTGTAACCAGATAATTAACGTTACTCACCTCACTAGTCAGTGGTTTATAATGTTATGTCTGAATAGCGTATATCTCTATAGAATATATAGAGATAGATTGCTCTTGTGAGCTAGGAAATGTGTACCGTATACTAGGTGTGATAGTTGTGTGTGATAGCATGCCCCCTCTTTGTATGGAAAATATAAGGGATATCTAGCAACAGCCATGCCTGGTATATAAGCAATTAACTGTATATAAAGACTGCTACATGAATAATATAATAACTATATACTGTATATTGACTAGTATATGACAAAGGTATAATGACTGTGTATATGGGCTGGTATATGAAAGAGGTATAAAAACTATGTATACAAGCTGTTATATAAAGAAAAAGTATGATGAATGTGTATACAGACTTGTATGAGGGATATAATAACTATGTTTACTAGCTGGTATATAGGAAAAGTATAATGACTGTATATACAGACTAGTATATGAGAGGGGTTTAATAACTGTGTGTACAAGCTGGTATATGAAATAGCTATAAAGGCTGACACATGAATGGTATAATGACTATGTATACACATTAGTATATGAGGGAAGTATAATATCTGTTATATGAGAGGGTTATAATGACTGTCTATACAGATTGATATATGAGAGGGGTAAAATGACTGTGTATAGAGACTGACATTTGAATAGTATAATGTTTTTGTATACAGACAGGTATGTAACACAAATATAATGAATATGACATACCTATAATGACTGTGTATATAGGCAGATATAGGACATAGCGATAATGACTGTTTATATAGGCAGATATATGACATAGCTTTAATGACTGTGTACATATATAGGCAGATATAGGACATAGATACACAGTGGAGTCACATTTTTATGACCCCCTCCTACTTTCGACATCGGCAGCGCGTAGCCCAAGAAGGAAGTGCTGTGTGGTGGGCTGGCTTGGTGGGTATATATGGTGTGCGATAGGCTGAGCACATATCACTCGTTGTTGCCATGGGTAAAAGGGTCGATTTATCAGAGTTGCAAAAAGGCACCATTGGGAATAACCGTCGTGGAAACTGCAGAGAACCATATGCCACTAATGTGAGAGGTGAACGTCGACTACGAAGGTGCGCGATTGCCTAACAACATGTTACAGTGGAGCAGCTCTCCGTGAAAACCAACCAGGGGGGCTACAAGACGAGTGTTTAAAACAATAATTCTGTGAACCCTACTGCATATGGGGCTCCGAAGCAGACGGTCACTGCTCCTTTGCTAAAAAAAAAAGTACATTAAAAAAAGGCTTAAAATTGCACGGCAGTATCGGAATTGGACCACCGATGATTGGCAAAGAGTTGCCTTCTCCGATGAGTCATGTTTTCTGCTTCATCGAACGGATGGACGTTGGCGTGTCAGGCGAGAAACATCAGGGAACAAACACCCTGCAACCATTGCTAAAAGATCACAAGCTGGTGGCGGCAGCGTTATGGTCTGGGGAATTTTTTTATGCCATTCTCTGAGCCTACTCATCCATCTGGACGGCATTCTGAACCGATTTGGGTATGAATCCATCGTTGCAGATCACGTCCACCCATACATGCGGTTTGTTTTCCCTGGGGCAGATGAAATATTCCATCAAGAGAATGCGACATGTCACACGGCTAGAAATGTCCGACAATGGTTGGAAGAGCACGACCAAGACTTCCAAGTACTTCCCTGGCCCCCTAATTCGCCAGACTTGAACCCAATTGGGCATCTGTGGGACCCCCTCGATCTTCTTGTTCGCTCTATGGATCCTCCCCCGCGCACTGTCCAGCAGATGTGGGATGCACTGCGGTCACCATGGCCCCAGATACCGGAGACAACCTACCAGCACCTTATTGAGTCACTCCCAGCCCGTCTAGCTGCTGTCCGTGCTGCACACGGCGGTTACTCTGGATATTAGCTGGTGGTCATAATAATGTGACTCGACTGTGTATAATGACTGTGTATAATGACTGTATAGGCAGATATATGATATAGCAAAAGGCGGATATATGAGGGAGATAATAATTTTGTTCACCAGCTAGAATATGAGGTAAAATTATTTGCACAGACTAAGCTACTGTATACAGACTTGTGTATGAGATATACACTGGGTGTGTGAGGTGCATCATGATGGTGATTAATGGAAAACTTGACATGATTAAGTGGTTAATGTCATAGGAATCTCTGCCCTGTCTTCTGGTGAGTGTGACCAGTTCCTGCAGTCAAGCTGGACCTTGAGGTCAGAAGTATGTATAGAGGAGGGGGCTGCACCTCACTTATGCTTCATATCACCACATCCCACCATCTGGCACAGAAGGACCCAGAACTTTTAACCATTAGGGTAACCAATAGGCCAACTTCCCTCTGTCTTGTTTGATACTCATAGAAAAGGGAAGCGCAACACAACTTCACACTGCGTGCCAATATAAAAGGAGGAGTGGGCAACCTAGGTTTGGGCCCCATTTCTCCAAAGTAGGGGATGCTTCTATGTTATCCTGTCAATATTGCAGTAAGGACCATATAATAACCTTGTCCAGCATGAATTTCTGTACAAATAATTCCAACTCCCACAATTAAATATGATTCCTCACCTCCAGCCTCTCCACTAAGGCATTGTCATAATTGAAACCAGGAATCCTCCGGTCACTGCATTGTATTCCCACATCCTCGCTGTGCTTACAGTCCGTCACTCCCCAACCATTATGGCTGCACTCCGCTATGCTTCTCTCCCTTCCGACACAGTGCACATTGTCCATCCAGATATGTCCTGTTGGAGACAGTAAGCACGATCATATCACAACATAGTGTCGAATTTTACAGAATATGTAATATACCTAAAACATGTTACATATAGGAACCATCCCACTAGCCCACACTGGTTAATAGACTATCACTGATTCACTCATGCGTGAATACAGTGGCTTCAAGAGCTGAAGTTCACTGAAAATTTTGTGCACCCCAATAATGTTTCACTATAGTCAGTTGTGTCCACTGTGATAGTCACATAACATTTCCATTAACTTCTATGGAAAAGAAGAAGGGTGTAACTAGTAACCGTAGGGCCCCATAGCAAAACTTGAAATTGGGCACCTCTCCAGCAGCAAGGCAGTTCAGGGCATGAAAAGCCTCTCACCTTAAAGTTGAGGTGGGTCCCCATTAGCTACTGGCCCCATAGCAGCTGCTATGCCCGCTATGGTGGTCATTAGGCCCATAAAATTAAGAGAATGGCACTATGGGCAAATCTTAGTACAACACTTACTAAGCCTTGCATGGAATAAGTAGCCCTAGCTTGACTGTTGGTATGGATTTCTTAAGCCATTAAAAATTATAATAAAGAACCATAGATCAGTGGATTATATTATGCAGCATACTACCCGCACTATGCCATCTTGGCATTTGAAGAACAATTTATAATTATAAAACTGGAAAATTCTTACAATGTTCTTACCTTCTCCTTTACCATACTTGGAGCTGGGTGCCCATGAAATTGCCTCCATATAGCCCAGGTCTCGACAGGCTATGTGAGCCGCATACATCGAGAAATCGTCATCGCAGACAGTGCCCCACGCTCCATTATAAAAAACTTCCACTCTCCCCTCATTATGCTTGCGCTTCTCTCCGGCCAGCCGCACGTGGATTTTTGGTGGTGGCTTGGGTGGCTGTGTGGGTAGTGGGTCAGGTGCTTGTGGTTGGTAATATTCAGGATAATACTGCCAGTGCTCATATTGCCCCAATGTGGGTGTACTCAGAGTGAGGAAGAATAGGAATATGTGAGCCGCCAACATGGCTTATAACAAAAGTGACTGCAGTGACACCTCACCTGGAATAAAAGAGAGACATAGAGATTAGAGATGAGATATAAGCACTCCGTTCATAACAATAAATGTACTTTTCATTGCGTCAATTTGCAATGTGCATACATACATCTATATAAAGGTCTATGTGGACCTTCATATACCAACATACACTGCGCCAATGCAGCCTCGGTCTCTGAAATCAGATTAGGGGATACAGTTTCAATGCAGAGTATATTACAAAAGAAGTGCACTGTCTTATTACGCTCATGGTTATATAAAGCTGTAGAGACACAAATTCTGAATAGTTATATAGATGTTTACCATCATAGTGTTGTTTGTCATAATATCTGTGTCACTAGATGGCGCTGTTCTATTGAAGGATGAAAAACACCCAACTCGTATGTGCAATTTATATACTATTCAGGCTCTGTTCACATCAGGTTTTTGGCCTCCGTTTAATGTATACGGCTAAACGTAACTGTAACAAATGCCTAACAGTGGCATCCATCACCATAGACTTTAACGGTATACGTTAAACAGATACATCATGAAGTTGATGACTTATCCATCATGAAGTTCATGACTTATCCATTAAACGGATACCATTATAGGGGTGACAGATGCCACTATTAGGCATCTGTTTAACGTATCTGTCACCAATAGACTATAATGGTATCTGTTTAACAGGAAAGTCATGAAAAGCTATTGAAAAGCCCATGAAATGTACGTTAAACATACGTTGTACCATGCCATATAAGTTTTTTTCCTATTCCGGAATCCGTCAGGATGGAAAAGCGTAATATATCACGTAGTATTATCCTTCAAAATGGATGATATTTTTTCCTCTGACTAATTATAATATACCAGATTTCCAGAATTAAGGGGCTGATCAGAAACGTTTTTTTTTTTGTATCAAACGCCTTCTTTACTGATTTGTCGCTGTGTTGGGCATCTGTGGTAAGGTGCCATAAAATCAATGGCACTTTCAAAGAAGCCCTATGTCTCAGAATTCTTATACGTCCTTAAACTTACACAAATCTTTAAAGGGGTTTTCCAGCCAGTAAAAATTGATGGCCTATCCTCAGGATAGGTCGGGATCCAACACCTGGCACCCCCGCCGATCAGCTATTTTGAAGGGTGCGCAGTGCTCCCCTTCATTTCTACTTGCTCACAGTGAATGTTTGACACGCATTCAATGGTGATTCACAAGTATTGCAGCCGCTTCTCCCATTCACTTCAATAGGAAAAAAGGCTGCAATACCTGTGAATCGCCGCTAAATGCGTGACGAAGATTTACAGTGAGCAAGTAGAAATGAAGGGGAAGCAGCGCTCATACGAGCTGATCGGCGGGTGTCCCAGGTGTCGGACCCCGACCCATCAGCTATTGATGGCCTATCCTGAGGATAGGCCATACATTTTTACTGACTAGAGAACCCCTTAACCATCGGTAAGGGGCTTTGGTTTTCATGGTCCCTTTGTACTAAAGAAGCTAATGGATTTCCAAATCAGACTTCCACAACTGTTATCTTGTATGTTGCAGTGAAATGTCAAAGAATAAGTAAAAGTAGAAATAAAATGTATTTCTTTGACAGCACAAATGTGATCCACATGCTATAAAGCTTATACCTAGCTATCACAATCATAGTAGCATTATCTTTGTATTCTTTTCTACTGTACTGTACATGCCAGACAAACAAAAGAATGGCCGACCATGTAATACAAGGCTGGACCAGGTAAACCAGAGCGAGACATGATCTTTATTAGCAGCTTCCCGTTCTGGCTAACAGAGGGGGAACCCCCCAATACTATGACATCCTCCATATGGTTAGTTAGTTGTTCTTTGAAAGTAAACTTTTACATTAAAGGGGTATTCCCGGAATCAAAATGTGTCTCCTATCCAGTCTGATCGCATGGGGGCCTTACCGCTGGGACCCCCACCGATCGCGAGAACGAGAGACCGAACCCCCTGATCTTCCTCACTTCGCAGTAAGGAGGAGATTGAAAGGGGGCGGCAGTCGAGCAGGCGCCCGCCATTCCGTTTAATGTCTATGACAGAAACAGCCGAGATTTGTACTTGGCTGTTTCCGTCACTACCATAGACTTTGAATGGGGCGGCATCGTGTATGCTCGACCGCTGCTCCACTCAATGTCCTCCTCACTGAGGTCGAACAGTGAGGAGGAAATGGGGGTTCGGGGCCCTCGTTCTCATGATCAGTGAGGGTTCCAGCGGTGGGGCCCCCAGCGATCTGAAAATGATCACCTATCCTGTGGATAGGTAATAATTTTTGGTTCGGGTACAACCACTATATTAATAGAGCAAAAAAAGGGAAAACTGGGGAAAGTATATAGGCAGAGTCTTTATTACTTCAGGGTCACATAGCCTTTATTAAGGTGGAAGGTAAACACGTGATCTAGCGTGGTATTATTTCTATTATTCAGCTGGAATGTCTGACCAAACATTTAGTTTGTGCAAATATGTGCAAGTTGAAACCCATAAAAAAGTGTTCAGCACATTCACCAAGATAAGAAAAGGGGGCTCACTCCATTGTTACCATGCCTATGTAAAAGATACAGTCTGACATACTGGGCCTGGAAATTGCCTCAGAGGAAAAGCGGCCCAGTTGCCCATAGCAACCAAAGTTAATTCTTCATTTTGCAAAAATGAAAGCTGTTAGTAGCTATGGGCAACATGAACATTTCCTCTAAAACAGTTTGGAACGGGTGGTAGTCACACTGCAACTTCACTAAAGCTGTGGAAAAGTGGAGGGGTTACCCCTAGCAACCAATCACATTCCGGCTTTCCTTTTTCCAAGATGTGAGCTAGAATCTGATTGGTTACTAGGGGTAACCCCTCGGCTCTAGGTTTTATCTATGAGGCCTTACCCATAGCAGTAATGTATAGCTCCAGTGGAGGATAAGAATAATCATTCATATAGCAACAACCTAATTTTCAGCGCTTTACAATCGGGGAGAAATTACATAGATACTGAGAAAATGATTTCCCTGGATACCATATATTTGTCCATTAAACCCTTTAATAAAATGTGTGGCCCTCAGTCATCCTTTTGGCCCTCAGCTTCTATTACAGTCTATAAGGCCTGTGCCGCTGTCCTTTCAAGAGGAGTTCTGCCCCTGAAACAGCTCTCTGCTCTGGCAAATAGAGGGGGACCCAGTTGGGGGGCCCTGTCTAAGCTAACATAGTATATAAGAGGGAGTTGTCTAAAGTGTGCTTGGGCTTGACATGAATATACGTAACTGGCGTCTATCAGTATTAGCGCCGTACTACGAATGTGTTAATGTACAAAATGTCCTCAGTAGCAGGATCATTATGTGTAGGTGGAAGTTCATATCCCCTTGTAAAACAAAGTCTTCCTGTACCCCTTCCCCCAGCAGCCTTACAGAAGCTGCCCCCTCCCTGTCTGACTCTCCTAGACTACTAGCAAGAGGGGGGTTCCTGAGTCTGAATTGTTCCATAGTGAAGTCATGCCGAAAATGACATCACTGGAAGAATGAACAAGGGGATACCCCTGATCTGCATTATATTTGCTGAGCTGGTAGAGTCAGCAGCACATAACTCAGGCACATTGCTATAGAGACATTGCTCAACATACATACCCCGAGCTGTGGGAAACAGTAATGTATATATAACGCTTGAGTTGTATGGGTGAGGGGGCCGGGAGGGCACTTGTTCCGCACCCCTGACTTCCCCTGCAGCAGAACAATAAACCTTCTTGTTATACTATGAAATAGTATAGCTGGCTGTCACTCACGGTCCATAAAATACCAGTAGAAACGAGAAAAGTAAATTCCACAATGACATTTTTCTTATGTACCCTTTTAATCTATCTTCAAACAGTAAAGAGGAATTCTCCATGAAATAACAAAAAGTGAGGTTACCACAGATTACCCCTTTATTATGAGTGCACTACTGCCATCAGCGTAGTGCACGGGTCCAGATACCGAGACCCCTGGCAAAAAGCTGCTCATGCCAGACGAAGTTGCCATTGGCTGCTCATTTCCGCAGCTGCAGCCGCTACAGAAAAAAAAGTAGTGTTACATGCGGCCATTCAAATGAACGACCGACCATGTAGAACGTGGTCAGTCCGCGTCCGCCAGAGGGATAGGCGTTGCTTTGTATCGGTTCTCCACTCTGGATCATAGAGTCCATATGCCCGAACAACCCATTTAACCATTAAATCATTGCGTTATCCTCCTAATGGGGTTATGTGGGGACCCAAAATTATTAGCAGTATACTCAATGCAGTATGTGAGTACACTCGCTAATATACATTCCGGTACCCCGTCACGCTGATTATGAGATTTTAATGATTTTTATAGCACTGGCGGGGGACCGGAAGTCTAGTTGCACAGTCTTCCTTGATGACGACACGACTCTTCGTCATGTAACTGGCCCTGCTGTACGATATGTACTAACAGTAGTACAGCGATTACATAGATTACAGCGGGGTCGGTCACATGACAAAGAGTCGTATCATCAAGGAAGACTGTGCAACTAGACTTCCGGTCCCCCGCCAGTGCTATAAAAATCTATTAAAATCTCATAATCAGCGTGACGGGGTCCGGAATATATATTAGCGGGTGTAATCACATACTGCATTGAGTACACTGCTAATACTTTTCGGTCCCTACATAACCCCTTTAAGTCAAGGTTGTCACAATTAGGCTATGTTCACACATCTCGATTTGTTGCAGATTTTAGTGAAGATTTTGATGCAGAATTTTTAGCCAAAGTCAGAAGTGAATCTAGGAGAAATGAGTTGTATAAGTTCTTGCTTTATATTTCCTTTTGCCACTTCTGGCTTTGGCTCAAAAGTCTGCATCAAAATCTGCAACAAATCGGAATGTGTGAACAAGGTCTTACAGTTCCCACAGGTGCTATCACAGCTTTCCTACAGCCTAGAAAGGTAAATCTGCCTGTTTAAGCAACACTATGGAATGCGTCTAGAAAAATTGTCTGAAAACTTCAGTTGGCAGTCATATAGACTGACGCCCATCTTTTTTAGATATAAAATAATTTAGATTAATACAATTCTGAAATTCTGAAAATTTCCTACAATTTATTAATAGACCGCCTCTATTTGTATAGGGAGCTTCTCCAATAATAGCATCATATTAGGGAATTATTATTTATGCAATGTGCTAATATAATCTTTACATAGGCTACCAACCAGAGCTTCAACTCTCTCTAGACCCGTATGAAATACCCTTTACATCAGTCGGAATATATCTTGCACCTATAGACGTTTTTACAACTAGGTGACACAGTCTGGGAGGCTACAGATTTTCCATGCCTGGGGGACAAGCTCACGGAGCCCTGGATAGATCTGCACTGACTATGCACTTACTCTACTTGCATTTTATTGTAATTTGGAAATTTTTACAAAGCTAGAACTGAGACAGCACCTTGCCGCACACCCAAACGCTTACCGTAAAATCACTCAGACGTGTCATTTGTAGTCACGTAAAACGCGAGTCCCTCAAAAATGGTAATATAATAATATGTACCAGGTATGGAAATCGAATCCCGACCATATAGAAATAGACAGACTATGTAACATCTGCAGCTGCTTACGTTGTGTCTGTGAATGTCATTCATGTTTATAGGGGTTGTCTCATAAGTACAACTAAAAAAAGGTGCCCCTAGCACCTGATATCGCCAAAGGAAGGCTCATTTGGCCATGTCTCTCTAATCTGGTTCATATATGCTCTATCGACAGTAGATGTTAGGGCCTGTTCACATCACCGTTCGCTTTCCGTTCCGGGGTTCCGTCGGAGGTTTCCGTCGGGTGAACCCCGCAACGGAAAGTGAAATTGAAACCACAGCTGCCGTTTCCGTCACCATTGATATCAATGGTGACGGAAACATTGCTAATGGTTTCCGTTCGTCACCATGTCGGCAGATTTCTGTTTTTCCGACGGAATCAGTAGCGCAGTCGACTCCGCTATTGATTCCGTCGTTAAAATGGAAACCTGACGGAACGGGTGACGAACGGAAACCATTAGCAATGTTTCTGTCACCAATGAAACCTCCGACGGAACCCCGGAACGGAAAGCGAACAGTGATGTGAACAGGCCCTTATGTGCAAATCTGCCTCGTTAGGCTTTGTTCACATCTGCGTCAGGGTCCCGTTCTGACGGAACCAATACCGTAGTCGACTGCGCTATTCATTCCGTCAAAACGACGGAACCCATGCACAACTGAGACATATGTAAACCATTGGCACCGGATCCGTCACCATTGAAATCGATGGTGATGCAAACAGAAACCTATGGTTTCTATTTGTTTCAGTCAGGGTCCCGTTCTGACGGGAAGCTCCGACGGATCTTCAGAACGGGACCGTGACGCAGGTGTGAACGAAGCCTTATGCAGAAAAATAATGGAGTGGAAGATGTAACAAACACACTAATGTATTACCTGTGTAACTGAACCACGGCTTTTAGGGGGCACCACTGACCTTCTCAATGATGCATAGCATAAGACTGGATCATATCTTTAGGAAATGTCTTTATCACATGTGAACACTATTGTACATTGATACATATGTTCTTCTCATTAGTTGTCGGATGATTGGTTTGGCTTTATATTTATGTTTGTTCTTAGGTCTACCTTCCCTGCTGTATCACTATCCATGGAAGGAATGACATCACTATTTCCCTAGACCACAGCATTCATCACACGTGAGATCACACGGGGACAGTGGTTGACTTAGTGGTCTCCAGTAGATGGGTTTTTCAGATTTGAGGAGGAATTGGGTTATACAGTCTCTTGTACATCAGACTAGTAAATCAAAATGTTCCTCCCAATATAGCAACCCAAGGATCTTCTTTTGAAGACTTGAAGAAGAGGAGCTGTCTGACAATCTGAAATAACAGCGAGCTCATAACCGGACTAGTGTTCTTGTTAAACAGTAAGGAGCTGTCTGTTATTTCGGTCAGTATGTCGGAAATATGTCTTTACTCTTTGATATTTTAGTAGAGGTTCTCGGTACCACTGTGTGTAAGGGCAATACTTCTAGGGGTGAATACCTCCATACATACAGAATCCGATGGAACATGCCACAATTTTTTTTTCGTTGGATTCATACAGAATCCGAGAGTAAAAACTGTGTCTCCGTATGAAATAGGAAGCATACGGAGGTACAGTAGAGGGCTCATGCCCCTCTGTGGGTGCCCTATTACGGATCCGCATAAAATAGAGCTATAAAATGGCCATGTGCATGAGCCCTAAGAGATACTGGGACTGAACGAGGTTCTTACATGTTCAATTAAACCACAAAGAAATTGCTCCAGTTATGCACGTTTCTTCAAGGCCATGGCCGTCTTCCAGAAAGTCCAACTCTGTCCTGTGTGTAGAAGTTGGGACCATTGATATAACAAGGATGGTCCTTCGGTAGGAACTCCCACTGCTAAACAACAGCATGATACATACAAGTAAAAGTACAATAGTACTGCAATGTGTAAAATCTGAATTTATGGTGCACTGAAAATTATTGTAAGTATTATAATGAATCTACATATAGATATGTGGTGTAGTTCAGATAGCACTAGTTTTGCTCAGGTGCTCAGAATAGGGTCCCAACCCAGTTACAGAAATAGAAAGAATTGTATTCGGCACACTCTTGGAAAGGTAAAGTGAATTTATTTAGACTTCTTTCGAAATGCCAGTGGCTATATGTGCAACGTAACGTTTCAGTCATGAGACCTTCGTCGGGCACTGAGCCGTGCTGGGGACTGTTTTAATGATGTGGCTAGAGCGGTAAGCCGCCATTATAGATTCAGCGCTAGCCACATCATTAAAACAATCCCCAGCACGGCTCAGTGCCCGACGAAGGTCTCATGACTGAAACGTTACGTTGCACATATAGCCACTGGCATTTCGAAAGAAGTCTAAATAAATTCACTTTACCTTTCCAAGAGTGTGCCGAATACAATTCTTTCTACATATAGATATGTTAGCTAATTAAGGTTGCCGCAGTCATAAGGTTTTGCTGTTCAGATATTCCAGTGTTAGGGGTTACCCAGTCGCTCACAATCTTTTTACCATGCCGATAGCCCTGACAAAAATGTTTCTTCCCTCCTAGGAGGACCCCTACAACTAACTACTACTGTAAAGGATGCATCTCTGGCTGTTATTGTCTTCTGCAGAACCCCTAACCAGGTTCCATGGAGCCCCCGTTTTAGATGATAGATAGATAGATAGATAGATAGATAGATAGATAGATAGATAGATAGATAGATAGATAGATAGATAGATAGATAGATAGATAGATAGATATGAGATAGATAGATAGATAGATAGATAGATAGATAGATAGATAGATAGATAGATAGATAGATAGATAGATAGATAGATAGATAGATAGATAGATACACAAGAAAATGGTGACAGCATTCTGCGAACACCAATGCCACCTAAAATACTATATATATATATGTGTGTATTAGGTGGCATTGGTGTTCGCGTTGTGCTGTCGCCATTTTCTTGTGTATTGTTTTGCAGTCACAGGCGTTCTTGCACCTGTATGTGTTTGGTTTTTTCATTTTGCTGGAATGTGCTGATCAAACTCTCTTGTGCATAGAATATATAGGTAAATAGATAAGAGAGAGAGGAGATATCGTGATGGATGCAATGGTTAGGCATCCGCCCAGCTTACGTTTAACGTATACGTCGGGAGCCTTTTTTCCGGCGTACATGTCAAGCATAGGCCAAAAAACCGTCTGCCATGTATAACTGCTCCGCGGCAGTGGTCTGCATGCTTGTGACGTGACAGGTAGAGTGCAGTGCTGCAGGGATGGACCATCTGTGAGTGTAGACTTCAGCAGCCTCTGATCACAGATTCCTGTAAGTCTGCCCCAGGCCCAACCTCACTGACAGACCCCTGGATGAAACCATCGAGCCTGTGTCTGCTTGTTCAGTGTAAGCGGCTTTACCCCATTATAATAAGTATGAGGGATCCATGTGCATCCCGGAGATCAAGTGCTGCCCACAGACACAGTGGTAGCAGATAACATTGACCATATGCACATATGCTGCATGTGATGACCTAACCGCATATACACGATGCCATCTTATAACTATCACCAGAACGTGAAGGTGTGTAATCACTGCTACAGTATGTATAGTGCCACCTGCTCATATATATGACTGGGCAATTATAAATAAATATGGACGGAGAGTGCCCTGGTCCATCAGCATGGCATTCTACACTGGCATGAATTCTCTTTTACTAAAGAGACAAAATCAGTGGCAGTCTTCTCCTTCTACATAGTATACCCTGCTCCTAGGCACAGTTACATTACTATCCCCCACTCCCGGCAGTCTGTGGATAGAAATTTCTGCTTTTACTGCAAGTTTACTGTTCCTCAAATGCGTATCCAGTTACCAGGGAAAGGTCTGACTGAGCCCGGAGGCCTAGTTACACAAAACCTCATATTCCAGTGATGTCATCTTCCAGTTATGTCCATGGCGTGAAGATGGGTCCAGAGGGAAGATGACGAGGGGGTGAAGATTAAAGGGGAGATCCAGGAAATAAGATCATCTGTAGAACAAACCCGCACAAACCACAAGCTTTAACAAGAATTATTGCTAAAAGAACTAAATGTGTTCAAATGTCTGCACGCTGCAATAATACCGACCCTCCTAAAGTAGTATAATTCTGTTTCTTCTCCGTTATGGAGTCTGGTCTTGTCACTGTTGTGGGGGCACTATGTCTGCCACTCATGGAGACACTGTGTTTGGCATTTATAGGGGCACTGTGGGGGAACTAACAGTGGCTAAAACCTTAAAGAACTCAGGGTGGCGCTTATAGGGACTCTTCAGATGTAACACTATGGCTGGAACAATGGGTGAATTGCTGTCTGGTATTGGGCTGTCTTTATAATAGAGGCACTATGGTAGTCACAATGATGGGCACTGTAGGGGCATAGGAAAAGCTTAACACAATGTGCAATTGTATATGTCATGGGAATTTTATATTTACATTTTATATTTCAGAAGGTTGTATTACTGTACAGACAATATATTCACTGCTATTGGTCTCAAGTTAATGAGTCCTATTGGTTTTTCATATTACATTTATGTTCTTTTTCTTCATTTATATTCTTGCGTCACATACGTGACAATCTTTAATAATTTTATGTATAACAGATGATGCTTATGTTATGTGTGATACAAAATGGCAAACTCTTATGGTTTATCTATATGCTTATCTGCTGTGGTTAGCCAACGGGGTGGAGCTAGCTTCCCTGCCTCTGATTCTGACCAATCAGCGCGAGGCAGCTTGATGGTAGTTCACGCCTAGTTGGCTAACTATAGCAAATTAGCAAATAGGGAGCCAACACAACAGTGGGCCATATCTCTGGAAAAGTGGGGTCCAGGACAAAAAAGAAAACGAGTGCTGAAATAAGGGAGACGGTGCTATTCAGGTCAGTAAACCAGTTAAAATTATATGACCTAGTGATGGGTCCTCTTTAAGAAGTCTAGATCCAAGAAAGTAGTTACTTATGGGATTCAGGGAACTGGATCTGCTCACATACAGAATGCTTCCCTCAGTATATCAAGTGTTAATGTTGGAGATGATTATAGAGTCTGGAGTCACTGCAGTCAAGAAGGTTACACCTGGATCTCACAGTTAACATGAATAATAATTGTGAGATATTAGATCATATCTTCATAAAAGTTGCCTGAAGGTGCATACTGCCGAAAATATCTGAAATGCAAAGGCATTCATAAAAGTGCCTAAGGATGGGCCCATTCTTCTTAGGATAAGCTATCAAGGTTCGATTGTTAGGGATCCTATCCCCAGTACCCCTATCTATCCACAGAAAGAAGAGGATGTGGAGCACTGCAACCCCTCGCTGCAATACACAGTGATGACCATTGCGTTGTGCTGGGGCCCTCATTCTGCTGGCGGTCAGACTTCCGCAGATCACACGTTGATAGACTATTCTAAGGATATGCCTTCGTAGTTATATCCATGAAAACCCCTTTCAGTTCTTGCAGATAAGAAGGTATATTGTAATTACCAAATTCCCTCTCCAAATACGAAGGCTCTTTAGGAGAATCTGTGAACTTTGTGACATTTCTCAAATTCCTGCTGTTGAGTCCTCGCCCTTTAAGCACATAGGAGTCTAGTCAATTTCCTTTCAACATAGAGGTAATATTCTTTTTGTGATATACGGTACACGACACACATTTTGTGCTGTATTTAAAGGGGTTTTCCAGGGATACTCATTTTTTCCAGGCGGGCATCGCTCGAGCACTGAGGAGTTTTATTAATGAGAGGAAAATGGGGCGGCGGGCATTGAGGCATAAGCAAAGAATTCAAAGGGGCAGGCATTGAGGAGACTGTGGACCAATTTGATTCCTCAAACCCGGGTCTACATCAGAAGTCCTGGGTTTGGGGCATCCTATTGGTCCACATTCTCCTTAGGGTATGTTCACACGGCCTATTTTTGGCCGTTTTTCGGGCATAAACGCCCGAAAAAAACGGAAGCAGAACGCTTCCAAACAACTGCCCATTGATTGGAATGGGAAAAACGGCTTTCTGTTCCAATGGGCCGTTTTTTTACGCGGCCGTTTTGAAAAATGGCCATGTAAAAAAACAGCCGCGAAAAAGAAGTGCAAAACACTTCTTGGGACGTTTTTGGAGCTGTTTTTCATTGGCTCTATAGAAAACAGCTCAAAAACGGCCGTAAAAAACGCAACGAAAATTGCGAGTGGCTTAAAAAACGCCTGAAAATCAGGAGCTGTTTTCCCTTGAAAAGAGCTTTGTATTTTCAGAGGTTTCTGACTCAGCGTGTGAACATACCCTTAGTGTCCGCTCCGTTCATTCTTTGTTTCTGCTGATGGGGATCACATTAGATATCGGAGATGCGGTCACGTGATTCTGTGACCGTACCTCAGATAAAGCAGCGGGTGGGGTAAACTAAAGGGGAAGGGAGAACAAATGGGGAGGCCAATAGACACAGAGGGTGCGGAATAATGAGTAGAGAACAGCCCTGTGTCGTTACGTAGGTCAGCGAGGTATCGACGCAGGTCTGTGTGTGTTCTAACTCTCATGCACGAGCCTGTGTCGAAAGAAAAAAAGACCCAGAGGAAAAGCAGAACTTCCCGCCGGGCAGAGGTAGGGAGAATGGGAATAAATGTGTTCAGATTTAATACAGACTCTATATTAGGAACTTTCTTCAATATTTGCATAGATTATTAGTTCAAAAATTGAGTGCCCCTGCGAATGCTCGTTTGCTCGATAATTGGCCCGGGTAAAAGAGCCTTTAGAGTATTCTGCAGACTGTACAACCAATCGACTTCTTGCCTGAGTGACCACTATTTCAGGCCATGTAGCTAAATATACAAAGTGATCACAGGAAATATGATCTGCTATACAATACACTGCCTCTCCCCGCTACACAGGCTTGTTTTAGATCCCCTTTACTTAGGCCTTAGTAGCATGAGAAGACTGCACCAGAAATCAACATAAGAATAAGTCCAGAATAAGAAAGATCGTAAACTTGGGTATATCTATGTACTGAGATATTGTCTAGCTGAGACTGTAACATACACCGTCTCGTGCAGTCTGATGATAATACACATTTATTGTATATACAGAGCGGAATTCTTTTGGGAATCCATGTAGCGGAAACTCATAACTATCATTGTTTACAAAAATCTAGAAACATACGGTTAGTCTTACACTGAAATATGTAACTTTAACATGATTAGCAGGAAGAATGCCCCTAAGGCCAGTAAAATTCTTTAAATGAACATGACCTTCACTTCAATGATAGCTCCAGGCCATGTTGAAAGTGCAGATGGAGAATAATTGCTGCTATTGATTCTAATAGGACCAGCACAGCAAGAAGATAGTCCTAGTTTATGAGGTGGTCGGGCTGCCATATCTGTAGGAATTATAACAGGAGGAAATACTGTTTCATATCTCCATTATCTCCATTACTAGCCAGACTTCCCCCATCATGTTTGCAGTATACTTATCTAGATTGAAGGGGTTACACTCCCTGCAGGTACAGCACATCTGCGTTATCTACCCCTTTGCATGTACAGATGATCACTAGAGACTAATAGGAATAGTGTATGCCCAATGCCATATGTCTGTTCGTAAAGGACCACTATAATTAGCATTGATCACATCCCCAATGACTGCCGCGTTACACAGCTCTAAATATGTTATCTGTAATACATGTTCATACCCAACATTTTATAGGGCTTTTTACCTCTACCTCATAACATGCAAAGATAGGAATATATGCAAGATTTTAAATCATATCACTTTATTACAATTACCAAAATTAGCATTTATGATGAAATTCTATTAAAAAATAATGCAGAAAGTAAAACTGTGCTACAAATCCAATACTTTTATAACTGGAAACTCAATGCACATTATTATTATTATTATTAGTATTTTTTTATAGCAATAAATGACTGGTTAATTTTTTTTTTTACTGAATATTTAAAGTACATTTGAGAGGACAGCCTAACTTGCAAGAGGGTTGCAATAATCCTATAGGCAGTTGAGTGTGATGCTATTTTTGCAGTGACCAAATGTATTCATGACCTAAGAAAGTCATTAACCTTGAGATAGCAATCCGGACCCTCCATGCGGACGTCTGCACCTGGTGTCAATAGAGGGGTAAGGTTTAAGAAGTCAACAGTGAAGACAAAGAGAGTCTGTAGTGGAGCAGATCTGAAGCCCCTGGGGTTATTCAACATCATCCTGAAAATTCTTTTAGTAATGAGAGTTGTAGTGGGAGATGTGATATAGGCAAGAAAGTGAATCCTTCGATGACGGGGAAGGAGAACATGAGGAATGGAGAGAAGACAACAGGGAAAGTGATAAGGAACTCATTTAGAAATGGTGACAGTCAAGTATAACTACGGGGTAGACATGGATTAGGAAAGAATTGGAGGATGGGTATGTCACTTGGCTAAAAGTGTATATAACTTATGCCCCACATTAGTAATATAACCCGTTAAGTGTCCTATTAAGGAATGTGCCCCCCTTGAACATCTGTATCGCATAGATGTACTCAGCACATGTAACATTGTACATTCGCTGTCTCTAAATAAACACATTGTCACTCAACCATGTACAGGACTAACCATCTACTCAACTAGATAGATTGTCATGACCGGCCCAATTCACTCAACTAGATAGATTATAATGACCAGTCCACATGACTCAACTAGATAGATTATAATGACCAGTCCACATGACTCAACTAGATAGAAACCAGTCCATGTCACTCAACTATATCGATTATAATGACCAGTCCATGTCCCTTAAATATTGTAATAACCAGTCCACTTCACTCCACGAGATGGATTGTAATGACCAGTCCACGTCACTCAACTAAAAAGATTGTAATGACCAGTCCATGTGACTCAACTAGATATATTATAATGACCAGTCCGTGTCCCTAGATTGTAATAACCAGTCCACTTCACTCCACTAGATAGATTGTAATGACCTGCCCGGGTTACTTAACTAGTTAGATTATAATGATCTGTCCACGTCACTCATCTAAAAAGATTGTAATGACCAGTCCATGTCCCTTAACTAGATAGATTGTAATGACCAGCCCGGGTTACTTAACTAGATAGATTGTAATGACCAGCCCGGGTAACTTAACTAGATAGATTGTAATGACCAGCCCGGGTCAATTAACTTGACAGATTGTAATGCCCAGTCCACATGACTCAACTAGATAGATTGTAATGACCAGTCCGTGTCACTAAACAAAAAAGATTGTAATGATCAGTCCACGTGACACAACTAGATTGTAATGCCCAGTCCATGTGACTCAACTGGATAGATTGTAATGCCCAGTCCATGTGACTCAACTGGATAGATTGTAATGCCCAGTCCATGTGACTCAACTGGATAGATTGTAATGCCCAGTCCATGTGACTCAACTGGATAGATTGTATTGACCAGTCCACATCACTCAACCAGATAGATTGTAATGATCATTCAAATTGGGTTTGCCAAAATATACAACTCCTGTAATGACCATTGCTTTTTAGTCAGCCACATATAGCCTGTGCTTGTCAATTCTTATGAATATTGACAAAGTTCAAGAAAAGTCTCCCTCCATTATGTGTAGTAATTCACTGAAGTGATATATGAGTAAAACGTATACATTTTATTTCATAACTCTCTAAAAACAGGGGTATAGTCACCACTGTGAAAGCCCCACCGTGTGTATTAAAAACGTATTAAACACATACTCCAAATCCTGGTTCGTTTGTGAACCCTCTCTGACTGGGTATACTTGAAAGATACAAATATGGGATCAACGTTTCAACATTGGTGTAGCAGTGGATTAGACCCTAAAACACACCGGAGCCTGCAGTTACCGCTCCTAAATCTCCTGGTGCTAAGGTACACAACAATGCCACTGTTCCCTACGCTATGATCCCTCACTAACCTGACCCTACGCGTTTCTATACATATCATCAGGGGTCTGTAACTTGGTCATTCTGGCTATGATGCCAGCGATATTGATTCGATAGCAGATACGCTGACATCTATGCGTGCACGCTTCTGTGTTGTACAGCAGAATATCTGCTATCGAATCAATATCGCTGGCATCATAGCCAGAATGACCAAGTTACAGACCCCTGATGATATGTATAGAAACGCGTAGGGTCAGGTTAGTGAGGGATCATAGCGCAGGGAACAGTGGCATTGTTGTGTACCTTAGCACCAGGAGATTTAGGAGCGGTAACTGCAGGCTCCGGTGTGTTTTAGGGTCTAATCCACTGCTACACCAATGTTGAAACGTTGATCCCATATTTGTATCTTTCAAGTATACCCAGTCAGAGAGGGTTCACAAACGAACCAGGATTTGGAGTATGTGTTTAATACGTTTTAATACACACGGTGGGGCTTTCACAGTGGTGACTATACCCCTGTTTTTAGAGAGTTATTAAATAAAATTTATACGTTTTACTCATTTATCACTTCAGTGAATTACAATTTCCTATACTTTGTGGGAGCACAAGTTAATATAAATCGAAGAAATACAGTGAATTATTACTCCATTATGTGTAGGTCACATAATCCCTTTAAAAATGTCACTGGGATGATGTAAGTTCCTTATTTCTTAATGTCGGTTCAGCTACAAGCTGAGGTTAAAGTGCCACGTAGGTCCACAATTAGTGAAATATCGACGTTGTGCAGACTTTTAGGGCAGCATAGTGGATCAGTGGTTGGCACAATTAAGTTGGGAGCGCCAATACCGACAGGGACTCCGATTTGACACGTGCCATCTTTCCATATTGCCACTAAAGTTTTTCCAAAGATTGAGCAACAATTTATCTACAATAGTACTTTCGTAAATTGTTGGCACTTTCTTACTTCGTATCGGTGAGAGGATATGATATCTCAGTGTAAGAAATAATGTATTCAGTCTAGAGATCTTCTTACGGTCTACTTCACAGAAATGATGGAACAGGAGATGTACATTTTTTTTTAATAAGAATGTTGGCAAACAAGTCTATAGACTACATATTGTATAAAGTTAATGAAACGTAGCAAATTTCCAGCATGATTTCTCCTTCTCAGAACAGAGGAGGAGTATGTCTGGGAGCAGAAATCACTCCCTATGTGTCCTGGAAGCATGTGCTTTACCTGGAACAAACCCAAGAAGCACGCCGACATAGACAAGAGAGATAATTATCTTAGGCTTCGTTCACATATGCGTCGTGACTCCGATCATGGGTTCTGTCGGACCTTTCTGTCAGGGAAACCCTAGGTTTCCATTTCCATCACCATTGATTTCAATGGTGACGTATCCAAGTGGTTTCCATTTGTCACCGTTGTATAAGGGGTCCGTTGTTTTGATGGAATCAATACCATAGTCAACTGCGCTATTCATTCCGTCAAAACAACGGAACCCTTACACAACGGAAACCATTTGCACCGGATCCGTCACCATTGAAATTAATGGTGATGCAAAAGGAAACCTATGGTTTCCGCCTATTTCAGTTTGGATTCCTTTCATGGGTTCCACTGACGGAAAGGTCCGACGCAACCCATGAAAGGAATCCCAACACAGATGTGAACGAAGCCTTAGTTTCAAATATCTTTGATCTATAATGAGCATTGTAAACCAAATGGTCTTTATCCCAATATGATCAAACTTGAAGAATAGCCATGTTGTTTGGGTCATTTGTATGTTGCTACTCACGACCCCTGTCACCATGTCAAGTCTGTCACAGACCGCTGGTAGGTCTGATCATGTCCAGTGGGGGTAGTCCAGAGATGATGAGGATGGAGGTCCCTCATTGTGGATGGTGATGGATGTGATGATGATAAGCTTATCATCAGCACAATCATTTCCGCTAAGGAAACTGTCATTTTACCAGGGGAAACGCGTCAGAATTGTGTTTATTATCTGTACTTACTTATTTTATTTCTTTTTGACGTGCAGGACCTCCTTCTATTAGAGAAACATAAGGCCAATGAGATCTGGAATGTAATACAGTGAAGGAAATAAGTATTTGATCCCTTGCTGATTTTGTTAGTTTGCCCACTGTCAAAGTCATGAACAGTCTAGAATTTTTAGGCTAGGTTAATTTTACCAGTGAGAGATAGATTATATTAAAAAAAAAAAGAAAATCACATTGTCACAATTATATATATTTATTTGCATTGTGCACAGAGAAATAAGTATTTGATCCCCTACCAACCATTAAGAGTTCAGCCTCCTCCAGACCAGTTACACGCTCCAAATCAACTTGGTGCCAGCATTAAAGACAGCGGTCTTACATGGTCACCTGTATAAAAGACTCCTGTCCACAGACTCAATTAATCAGTCTGACTCTAACCTCTACAACATGGGCAAGACCAAAGAGCTTTCTAAGGATGTCAGGGACAAGATCATAGACCTGCACAAGGCTGGAATGGGCTACAGACGTTGGGTGAGAAGGAGACAACTGTTGGTGCAATAGTAAGAAAATGGAAGACATGCAAAATGACTGTCAATCGACATCGATCTGGGGCTCCATGCAAAATCTCACCTCGTGGGGTATCCTTGATCCTGAGGAAGGTGAGAGCTCAGCCGAAAACTACACGGGGGGGGGGGGGGGACTTGTTAATGATCTCAAGGCAGCTGGGACCACAGTCACCAAGAAAACCATTGGTAACACATTACGCCATAATGGATTAAAATCCTGCAGTGCCCGCAAGGTCCCCCTGCTCAAGAAGGCACATGTACAGGCTCGTCTGAAGTTTGCAAATGAACATCTGGATGATTCTGAGAGTGATTGGGAGAAGGTGCTGTGGTCAGATGAGACTAATATTGAGCTCTTTGGCATTAACTCAACTCGCCGTGTTTGGAGAAAAAGAAATGCTGCCTATAACCCAAAGAACACCGTCCCCACTGTCAAGCATGGAGGTGGAAACATTATGTTTTGGGGGTGTTTCTCTGCTAAGGGCACAGGACTACTTCACCGCATCAATGGGAGAATGGATGGAGCCATGTACCGTCAAATCCTGAGTGACAACCTCCTTCCCTCCACCAGGACATTAAAAATGGCTCGCGGCTGGGTCTTCCAGCACGACAATGATCCGAAACATACAGCCAAGGCAACAAAGGAGTGGCTCAAAAAGAAGCACATTAAGGTCATGGAGTGGCCTAGCCAGTCTCCAGACCTTAATCCCATCGAAAACTTATGGAGGGAGCTGAAGATCCGAGTTGCCAAGCGACAGCCTCGAAATCTTAATGATTTACAGATGATCTGCAAAGAGGAGTGGGCCAAAATTCCATCTAACATGTGTGCAAACCTCATCATCAACTACAAAAAACATCTGACTGCTGTGCTTGCCAACAAGGGTTTTGCCACCAAGTATTAAGTCTTGTTTGCCAAAGGGATCAAATACTTATTTCTCTGTGCAAAATGCAAATAAATATATATAATTTTGACAATGTGATTTCCTTTTTTTTTTTTAAATATAATCTATCTCTCACTGGTAAAATTAACCTAGCCTAAAAATTCTAGACTGTTCATGACTTTGACAGTGGGCAAACTGACAAAATCAGCAAGGGATCAAATACTTATTTCCTTCACTGTATGTGTATGATATTATGACTTTTTACAATACACCTTTTCCATCCTTGCAATATGTTATTTATCGGAATACTGCGCTGCTGTTTTTTTCTTCTTTTTTTTGACCTATTGGTATCACACCAAATCTCACTGTCTGTTTACACCCCCACCCCCATTCTCTAGACTATTAAATCGGATAGGCCAATAACAGGACGTCTAGGGTATAGGTTGGAGGTCGGGGCCATCCCTTCAGTAGGGGCATTGCTCTGTTTAGGCAGGGTGACCTGGTACCCTATAACAGGGTCTGTTTGTTTTCCTTTTAGCATTTTTTTGACCCATCGTCTTTTTTAAAGGACAGCCTCCTTTTTTATCAATATGAAGTAAAAGTTACGTTTTATTGTGTCGTTTTTTTGATCCGTCGGTTATTTATGTGACTTTATGTTTTTCTTATATAACCACTGACTATTATCTGGCCTACCAAAGCCATTTGTTTGGCTCTGTGAAAACCTGGAAAAACGGCTTGAAGTCAATGTCCACCTTTTTACACCATGTCATTTTTAGGTCTATAATGATGTCCTGATTAATTCCTTAATATATCTTTATATCAGTTGGAGCTGTTTTTCTGATAAAGAGCTCCAAATCCCCTGCATGGACATGAAGTTAAAAATCTGACTGCCTCTAGCCACCACTAGAGGGAGTTTACTACATACTGTTTATATATTGAACTCAATGCAAACACAATATACAGTAAGCTCCCACTAGTGGAGGCTGCAGGTAAAATGCAGCTCCGACCATTATAAAATATATTAAGAAATGAATCTGCACAGATTGTTGGACCTAAAAACGAAATTATGCTAAAAGCCGGAGAATCACTTTGAGCTGGACATGCTATAACTGCCAACTAAAACATGTTTTGGCTGGCAATTGAGATGGCCAATTCCCTAACTAAAATTTGACTTGACCAAATGTGCATGTTACGTCTGTGGAGGTCATGTGAGATCAGTAGTTGACACTTATGGCAACACCCTTCTTGAGGAAAACAACGGAATTGGACAGGTGACTTCAGATATTGGATCAGTGTTTGGTGGTCCTTATAGGCAATGTAACGTCCACAGCCGAGGACCCTCCTGCTTACCTGCCCCCCAACGGCCGCGGCCATCGACAAGAGAGTGCCGGGCGGCATATCCTTCCTGAGAGACGCCGGCACTCACTTCCGCATTGCTGCACTAGTACCGGCCCGGCCTTAAAGGGCAAGTGCACAGACATGAGGAAAATCTGTAATTAGCCCATGATCACCCTAGACTATAAAAAGGGCTCTGCCCTTTCATTCATTGCCTGAGCGTTGTTATGTTTACCCATGTTAGTCTTAGCAAATGGTCCCTTAGTGTTATCCTGTTCCAGTGCCCTGCTAGCTGTATCCTGTATCCCGTGCTATATCTGTTCTTGTGCCTTAACCTGTTGGAGTCGTGTTGTGCCACCGATCACGCCTGCTGATATACACCACGTCTGGTGTCTACAAGTTCACCTGTGCCGAGCCTCCATTACTGTCTGGACTATTAAAGGTACTATTGTACTAGGACTGTTGTTTGGCCAGCTGCTACTCCGCTACGGCGATGCGGCCTAGTGGGTCCACATACCCACCGATCGTGACAGGCATAAATGTCTAATACCAGTTTAAGAGGCTAAGGCCTC
Source organism: Rhinoderma darwinii (assembly GCF_050947455.1). Taxonomy (NCBI): domain Eukaryota; kingdom Metazoa; phylum Chordata; class Amphibia; order Anura; family Rhinodermatidae; genus Rhinoderma; species Rhinoderma darwinii. The sequence goes on from NC_134689.1 coordinate 370,713,172, forward strand.
ATGCACACGACCGCAGCCATGTGCACAGTCCGTGATTGCGGCACGGACGGCCACGGAGTGTCATCCGCGGGCCGGCCACAAATCAAGGACGGTGCACACATTGATTTCAATGCAAATGCGGCCCGTATAATGACATGTCCTATTTTTTTGCGGTCCAGGGCTCCCAGCCAATGGAAACCATAGAAATGAATGGGTCCGCAATTCACCCGCAAATTTGTGGGTGAATTGCGGCTGCAAAAACACGTTCGTGTGCATGAGGCCTAAGATCTAGACTGGCTTCACAGTTGTGTCTTATTCTGGCCATAAATGGCCTACTTTTTTATAACATTTGAGGAAACTTTCGCAAACACTAATGATAATAGCACCATTTTATGAAGGGAAGCGGCCATTATTGCGTGCTCAAACCAGCAGATGTCGGACAAGAAGATTTTTCCAACATGATAGTAAGTCATTTTGACAGATGGATTATTCGAGGCAGATGTTAGTAATGCGGACAGATATTCAGAGCAGCGGATATCTAAAAAACATAGATTATTTGAAATGATCCAATTTTATAATCATAATGTTGAATAGTCCTCTGCATTCAGCCACCAATACACATGAGATCTCTGCTGGGGAAACCCTGGAACATCTGCTCTAGCTAAGAAATTGGAGTGGCCAAATGTGATTCTCAAAGATTATACTATTGTCCCTCTTGCTTCTCAAGAGAAGTAGGTCCACAGCTGTCTTCAAGACTCTCCATTATTGACTATGGTTGGCCAAGACTCTCCATTATTGACTATGGTTGGCCAAGACTCTCCATTATTGACTATGGTTGGCCAAGACTCTCCATTATTGACTATGGTTGGCCAAGACTCTCCATTATTGACTATGGTTGGCCAAGACTCTCCATTATTGACTATGGTTGGCCAAGACTCTCCATTATTGACTATGGTTGGCCAAGACTCTCCATTATTGACTATGGTTGGCCAAGTACGATCATGGAAGATGAGGGATGACAATTAAATGAGTAGAGACCATCTGTTGACATCCATCCAACATTTACTAATGTAAAAATGATCTCATCGGTTTCCACAGAATTTTCGTTGAACAGTCATATGTCGGTCCCATGACAACACTTTCTGACCCGATCTCCAATGATTCAGTGTTGTCATTGGGATTCTGGGTCATGTAAGAAAATTAGTTCAGACAAAGTTGACGTCAACCATAACCACAGACAGAACACAAACTCGGAGAACTTATTCGTTTTTTGAACTTTTGTAAAAGAGAAAAGCTTTTATATATAAAACTTATGGGATTTGTCTTTTTAGCTGACCATTAGAGGAAAGCCTAGCTTCTCATAGATGCCAGGATGACCTGCTCGGAAGTCCTCACCCTCAAGAACATATCCAAGTGCTTCCTCCTAGTGAAGATGGCCACTGATGCCATTTAGTTACATGTCCAAAAAAACGGCTGCTGAAGTTCTCAAAAATTGGCAAATTCCGCTCCTACTGAAACTTGTTCATCCCACAGATGTAGGGCCCAAGGACAGGCTCTGGTCCCCAATGAACAGTCAAAATCTTCCAACATGTCCACTCTGCTTTTCTGCAGCATCGGGTAAGACCGCTCCTGAGCATTGGTTAATAGAGACATTTTCAGGACAGATTGGCACCGTGGGCCTGCTCAGTACAAACATTATCCCACTCTGCTTTATACCACTTTCCTCGCTCTGTGGGACTGGAATTTTAGAGGATTAATAAATGGTCTAAAACTACCTAAATAGGAGGCGTCCACAGACCCATTTAATCCCTGATTCCTAAAACAGAGAGGAGCAGACTGCAGGGATATCCATCATAGGCAGGAAGTACCCCTAATTGGGAAACCAGAGGAGTAGCTGGGGTGGGGGTGTACCCGCAGGGGGCAATTAAAGCAGAAGTGCTGTGATGATGCTGAAGACCTCAGTCTTAACCATGGATTAGTATATTGAAGTCAAGCCTCTTTTGGATGTTATTGGGCTGGCAGCTATATGATATGTGCGGCCACCTTCACATCTGCAGAGCATCACTCACTATAAGATTTATAACAGAGCTCATTCAGAATAAGAGTATGTGTAATGTACAAGGCTGTCTGTCATCTGCAGTGCATCACTCTGTAAGATCTGCAGAGTATCGACCACATTTAATCTGGCCATA